>NC_133617.1:321066008-321366008 GCF_048593235.1 Sminthopsis crassicaudata | reverse complement strand
ACAACTTAGTCTTCAAAATATAATAGTATAGTAATATTTTCAAAGATACAAGAAGAAACATGTCTGGAAAATATTCAAAGTATCTTAACAATGTCTCTTAAAATGTACACTCCAAGGAAATTATGAAGGAGGGAAATAAACTCACATGTGCAAAAATGTTTCTGGCAGTTCTTTTTGTGGCAGCAAAGAATTGGAAAATGAGTAGATATCCATCAACTGGGGAATGGCTGAAAAAGTTATGCTATATGAAGGTAATGGAATATTATTGTTCTATGAAAATGATGAACTAGCCGATTTTAGAAAGTCCTGGAAAAATTTACAAGAATTGATGCTGAGCAAAACAAGAAGAACCAAGAATACATTGTACATAATAACAGCAAGAATGTGTGATTATGTGGTTATACCAGATCTAAAATTATATTATAAAGCAGCAGTCATCAAACGATTCAGTACTGGCTAAGAAACAGAGTAGTTGATAAGTGGAATAGGTTAGGTTCACAGGGCAAAATAGTTAATGACTATAGTAATCTAGCGTTTGACAACCCAAAGACCACATGTTTTGGGATAAGAACTCTCAATTTGACTAAAACTACTGGGAAAATTGGAAACTAGTATGGCAGAAACTAGGCATTGACCCACACTTAACACCATATACCAAGATAAGGTCGAAATGTGTTTGTGATCTAGACATAAAGAATAATATTATAAACAAATTAGAAGAACATAGGATAATTT
This sequence comes from Sminthopsis crassicaudata, assembly GCF_048593235.1. Lineage (NCBI taxonomy): Eukaryota > Metazoa > Chordata > Mammalia > Dasyuromorphia > Dasyuridae > Sminthopsis > Sminthopsis crassicaudata. The sequence goes on along the minus strand of NC_133617.1, from coordinate 321,365,273 downwards.
ACTTCTCAGATTTGTGGAGGAAAATGGAATTTGTGGTCAAAGAAGAACTAGAGATCATTATTGATCACAAAATTGATAATTTTGATTATATTAAGTTAAAAAGTTTTTGTACAAACAAAATTAATACAGACAATATTAGGAAGCAATAAACTGGGAAAACATTTTTACATTCAATAGTTCTGATAAAAAGCCTCATTTCTAAAATACATAGAAAATTAATTCAAATTAATAAGAATTCAAGCCATTCTCCAATTGATAAATGGCCAAAGGATATGAACAATTTTCAGAAGAATAAATTGAAACTATTTCTAGTCATATGAAAAGTTGCTCCAAATCACTATTGATCAGAGAAATGCAAATTAAGATAACTGAGATACCACCACACACCTGTCAGATTGGCTAAAATGACAGGAAAAAATAATGACAAATGTTGGAGGGGTTTGGGAAAATTGCGACACTGATACATTGTTGGTGAAACTGTTCACAGTTTCACAGATCCAACCATTCTGGAGAGCAATTTGGAACTATGCTCAAAAAGTTATCAAACTGTGCATACTCTTTAACCCAGCAGTGTTTCTACTGGGCTTATATCCCAAAGAGATCTTAAAGGAGGGAAAGGGACTCACATGTGCAAAAATGTTTGTGGCAGCCCTTTTCGTAGTGGTTAGAAACTGGAAAGTGAATGGATGTCCATCAAGTGGAGAATAGCTGAATAAATTATGTTATATGAATGTTATGGAATATAATTGTGCTGTAAGGATGATTTCAGAGAGGCTTGGAGAGATTTACATGAATTAATGTTAAGTGAAATGAGCCGAACCAGGAGAACAATATAAACAGCAACCAAATTACATGATGATCATTTTTGATGGGCATGATTTTCTTAATAATGATATGATTCAAACCAATTCAAATTGTTCAGTGATTAAGAGAGCCATCTACATCCAGAGAGGGAATCGTAAGAACTGAATGTGAACCACAACATAGCATTTTCATGCTTTCTGTTGATGTTTGCTTGCATTTTGTTTTTCTTCTCAGTTTTTTTTCCTAGACCCAATTTTTCTTGTACAATAAGATAACTATAAATATGTATACAATAATTTGATTTAACATATATTTTAACACATTTATCATGTATTGGCCTACCTGTCATCTAGGGGAGGGGGTGGGGGAAAGGAGGGAAAAATTTGGAACAGAAGGTTTTGCAAGGGTAAGTGTTGAAAAATTAGCCATGCATATGCTTTGTAAATAAAAAAGCTTTAATAAAAAAAGAATGTGTGATGATCAACTATGAAAGACTTGGTTCTTCTCAATGGTTCAGTGATTCAAAGCAATCCCAATAGACTTTAGATGGAAAGTGCCATCTGTATCCAGAAAAAGAACCAAGGAGACTGAATCTAAATCAACTCGTCAGTTCTTTTTTCTGTTCTTTTATCTCTTCCATGTTTTTCCCCATTTGCTCTAACTTTTATCTCTCAACATGATTCATAAAGCAATGTGTGTTAAAATAAAAACATAAAAAAACAAACAAAAAATAAAGACAAAATAATGTAAACTTCTTGAGAGTAGGAATTATTTCATTTTTTCCAATTGTATCCCTAGCCATTTAATAGGCACTTGATTGATTAACCTTTTATTCACATGCTTTGCTTTGTTTGCCTGCCTTTTTAGCCAAATGCTTGTATATCTTTCCTTATACCTACTCAATCTTTTCACCATTACAAATATTTTTTTAATGGGAACTTTTTTTTTTTTTTTTTTTTTCCCCTGAGGCTGGAGTTAAGTGGCTTGCCCAGGGTCACACAGCTAGGAAGTCTCAAGTATCTGAGACAAGATTTGAACTCTGGTGCTCCTGAATTCAAGGCTGGTGCTCTATCCACTGTGCCACCTAGCTGCCCCCTTAATGGGAACTTTTTAATATATGTTTACGTGGGGGAAAAATAAATGTATAATTAAGAAATCCTCCTGACTCTGTAATGCACATGCAAGCTCCTTGAGCACAGGACATGGTTTTCATTTGTTTGTTTGGTTTACCACACATAGTATAGTATCTAGAACATCGAATACAGTAAATGGCTATTGGTTAACTGATCAATTGATTGAACAGACTGATAATTTAGTTGCAATATTAAAGTTTAAATGGTTGCTAGAGTAAAAATAAATCAAATATACTTCATCTATGAAAATATTATAAAGAAGGTTGTTGATATTTTCTGTTTCTGGCCGAAGTAGAGATAAAGATTATTTTACCCCAGCCAGAGGAAGTCTAAGGTAAGATATTTTTGTGGTGGGTAATAATTTGATGTGCAGGTATCAAGGTCTACTTCCCCATTTTTTTTTTTTTAATTACTTACTTATTTGGATTATTCACTTTTCTTTGTAAATTCTAATTTGTTTGTCCATGATAGCATATATGACAGTCATTTGCTTATATCTTACATTGACTTGTTTTCAATTTCTTAAGTGTCTACTCTCTGCTATGCACTGTGCTATACTTGGAATATTAAGAAAGAAAAAGAAAGTAGTGTCAGGTTGAAAAGGACTTTTGAGGTCATTTAATTCAACTTCCTCTTTTTTACAGATGAGGAAATCAAAAGCCAAAGACATTAAAATACATGGTACAAGGTCACACAGGTAGTAAGCAGAATACTGAGAAAATTATACTAATTGAGGGAATAAAAAAAGCCTCTTTTGAAGGGAACTAGGTCTTGGTAGATATTAAGGAGAACTTCAGCATTGGGAGATAGACAACACAAATGTTGAAGTTTAAGAGGGACCTCAAAATGTTGGGGTTCCACACCAGTGTCAAGATGTATCACAAAAGAATTTGCAAGCTGGAACCTATCTTCAAATCAAGCGGCAAAGTTTATTGTAATTGTAATGCCAACTAAAGTAAGCCAAGTTCCAAAAGAAGGTAACAAAGAGCCAGGAGCAAAAAAATAAATTTGTTGGGAAAAGCAAGAATGACCACTGCTTCATGTCTCTAAGATGTTAATTTTATGACTTAGAGGTAGAGTTGAAGAGTGCTCTGGTTCTGACTTCATGCTTAGGTACAATACCCAGAACTCTCTGAGTAGACTTGGGGGAGGTATGTTTTTCACACACCTTCCAGGGCTGTGTTTTTAGTCCTTGTCACTATGTCAAATGTCAGACATCCAATTTTGTTCTGTGATTGCATTAACTTTAGCATTTCAATATTTTTATTCAGTAGTCTCTGTATTCGCATTATCACAGACCAACAGGTTGTTTTCTAAGTCAGCAAAATTTGTGGCCTTTTTTTTTTTTAAACTGAAAAACACTAAATTTAAACTTAATGGAACTTATATGAAAAATAATCATAATTTTCATGTTACTGAAATGAGGTTTTGAGTTCAATAGCAATGTTATATAACAGTAAGTAATTCATAATGACAAAGAATTCCTTTCATAATTATAAGATTATTTAGGTCAAGCACTTGGAGTTCCTCAAGGAATTAAGATACTGTTTAAATTTCGGGTACAGGTTTGAGTCCTAAGTTTATGAAGCTCCTGTCCCCTTAGCATCCTAAACATATAGAGCAAACTGAGTAGGGATACCCGAGGGGAAGAAATATATCCTTTCTAATTACATCACTGCCAAGGCCAGGTGGCTTTAGGGTTATGCTACATTTTTTACTATGAGCTGTACCACATTATAAAAGCAGGGGAATAGGTAAAGAAATTGGTAGTTCAGAGTATATCAAGTGTAGTCATCTCATTTTCTATTTAAATAAACTTACTTCCATGAGGGGAAAGGATATATTAATTATTTTTAAAGAGAAGACTTCTTTCTTTAATAAATATTATTAATTGTATATAATATAATAATATATTATTAATGCTTAATTAATAATAAAGTTCTTTAATAAAATAATTTTAATATGAGTAGATGGATCACTGTGGACATACATTAGTTTGTGTATAGGAAGCATTATTTCTTTATACCTCTAGAAAGACTTTCAAGAGGATGTGACCTTAACCATGACAACTAAAGAGACATTCAGATGCTTACATGTTCCACCCTGAAGTGTGCATGAATATATGTATGTGTGTATATATATGTAATATATGTACATGTAACACATGCTTTCATATGTTACATGTACATATATTTACATGCAAACACCAACATATACATACATACATGCATGTGTATATATACATATTCATATAGCTTTCATTTCTTTCAAAGTATGGTCTTAAAATTATATGTTCTGATTCTTAATCATCCTTATGATGTACCAGTTCAAGGTGTCTTATGCTGATTTTAAATGGGAACAAACTGAATCTCAAAGGCTAAGAATGAGGAAAGATAAGACCTGCTGATTTGTTGCATTGTATGAAGTGGGTGACACAGTTTGGAGCAGGCACTAATAAGTTGGGGAATTGGGAATCTTTAGTAGACAGAGGAGAGGATTTAGCTAAAGCACTATAATGATTTTCAAGTATTTGAAAGGCTATCATCTCCAAACAAAATGAGATTTCTTGTCTTTGACCTTGTGAACAGAAATAGGAGGATGGATGGACATGGAAAAGAGCCAAATTCTGGCTTTAAGTAAAAAAAAAAAAAAAAAAAAAAAAGTGAAAACAAAAGTTCCTAACAATGCCATCTGTTACAAAATGGCATGGATAACGTCTTTCTCCCAGGGTGTCTTTAAGCAAAAGACATATGAGCACTTATTGGAGAGTTTGTAGGAGGAAAAAAGTGTTTTTTTCTGGTCTGGGTTGGACTCAGTGACCACTGGGGTCTTTTCCAATCCTTTATGTGAATGATTAGCCCAAGTGAATTATATACACTTAATGTCTGTTGTGTCTAAATAGAATGTAGATTTTGGGTTATTTTGTTTGTTTCTTTCTATGGCCAAATTTTGCCAGAATTTGCTCTCAAAGAGTTCACAGTCAAATGAGAGTTAACACATATAAGATTTATTTATATGACGTCAGGTGTTGCTGATCTTTACAATATAGTTTCAGGAAAGATTGTAAGTAGTACAAATGATTAGTAATTCAATTTGGGAAAGGGTTATAACACTGATTTTTAAATACATTTTCTTTAATATTATTTCAACTTGAAAACAAAACTTTTTTTTTTTTTTTTTTTTTTTTTTTTTTTTTTTTACATTGAAGTATATGACAGTCTTCCAAGGACTTTGGTAAAAATAACATACCTTTTTTGAGCTTCAGTAGTTATATGTGTATCATTATCAATATGTACAATCCTGGAAAGTATACTGCCATGGTAAGTGAACTTGTCCACAGAATTCAAAATTTCTTTATTTACTGTCACCCATGGTTTCACATATCGATGGTATAGTGCTGGCTGTTGTGTGTGTTTTCTTGGTGTAAATTGTTAGGCCCACATTATCAAAAGTAGCAGAGAATTAATCCATATTTTGTTGCATTTCAGGCTTGGAGGCTGCATTCAGTCAAAATCATCTACAAACTAAAAAAATTAGGCTTTAATTTTGACTTGTAATCTTTTCAAGTTCATGAATTTACTATCATTGTGGTAGCTGACTTTGATGCCATGCTTGTTCTCTTTGAAGGTGTTTGACAACATGGAAGAGGGAAGGTGTTCCATGAAATTTCAATCAGGAGACAGGCTTATTTTAAAGATCCCTCTAGATTCTAAAACAAACATTTGAAACAAAGTTTAAAACAATCATGTTAATCACTTTGATTGAAATTTGAAGAAAGGAAGTTGTATTTTTTTTATTCAGCACATTTCAAACTAAGATTTGGCAAAAATGGGTAGTCTATTGGGAAGTTTTAAGAAAAAGCCATTGCTTTTTTAGAAGTAAAGACTTTTTCATGACTATTTGATAGTCATTCTGGTAAGGAAAGATTAAATTTATTCATTTATTTATTTTAAATGGGGAATGATAGCCCTGAAAACTTTTAAAATTTTCCCTCACAAAGATTCAGCTAACTTCTATGTGTTCTAGGTAAATGTGAAAGACTCTAAGTTTTAGACTGGTTTGTGATCTGTTGTTTTTGATAGGAATTCTTTATGTTGATGAGAGCAGTTTAGACTCAAAACAAAACAATTTAAAAAAAAAACAAATAAAATATATCTTTAAGGAATTTTTATACTGAGGCCATATACCACCTTTTTAAAAAAATTCAAATTATGATGAACCTATAGTTTATTTATACAATCATATTTTGCCTTTTTTAGTTGATTGTTTAATGAGCCAGTATCAAATGCTGTAATGATGATAATTCTAAATTTAGCTAGGTTTGTTCTCAATTGAAAGCTTCTTTGGATCCATTATTCTGTCTATACTCAAAGTTCTTCAGTGTTATAGAACTCATCAAATCTTGTGTTCATATCACTAGTTTGGCCTTTGTAAAGCTAAGACTGCTCCTTCACAAAGATGAGGTTTCAGAGTATATCTTTAGGAAAAAATATTCACTAAGCACATGCTAAGTGTAATATAACTTATTTAATAATAAAACGAGCATTTCCTGATTTCAATAGCACTTGGTTTCATCTATTCTGGGAGAAATTTGAGTAATGTATTTATACTTTAATTTTACAAAATACTTTCTTCTTATAACTTATGGGTTTTTATTCAACTAAGGAAAACAGGATATAGTTTTCTCATTGCCAACAGGATACTTTGAGATATTTCTAAAATTTCAGAGTAAAGTGTGACATGCAATATGGATGAATCAATATATGAGAGTTATGAAAGGCCCTCAAGTATTCTCACACAACTAATAGTTCCCTCAGCATCAATTTGATATGAAATGCAAATACATTATAAACAGATGGTTTGGAATTCACAGACACTTAAATATTAAGAGAAAATATATTTTGAATTATTAAGGCAAAACATCTGTTGAAATACAGATAAGAATTTGAATTAGTTCATGACATTTGCTAAATTCACAGTTACTCGATATGTGAACAATTGAATAAGTTGTCAACAAAGGGGAAAGATTAAGATTCCAAGTTTCTTCAACTGCATACTATGTGTAGATCTTGACTTATCAATATGTGGAATTTTTGTATTATCATTTTCCTCCATATTTGAAAATTGCTTGAACTTCATTTGCTGTCTTCTATTCTCATTAATTCAAAACACATTTTCTTTTTCTTTCTTTTCACTTTTTGAATGTCATTCTTGGATTTCTGGGATGGAGCCAAGATGGCTGAGTAAAGCAAAAAAACTGCTTGAGGTCTCTCATTTTCCCTCAAAACCCACATGAAACTAAATCTCTGAACAGAGTCTGACAGAATGAATGAAATTGGTTCCAAGCACAAAGAGGCTTTTTGGAAGTGCTCATAAAAGAGTTTAAAAGGCAAATAAAAGAGACAGAAAAAAATAAAAAAGAAATAAGAGGTCCGTATGACAGCTTAGTAAGGAAAAAGAAAGAATTGTCTGAAATAAACAACTCCTTTAAACTAGAATTAACCAAATGGGAAAAGATATACAAATGATAACTGAAGAAAATCACATATCAAAAACTAGAACAGGGCAAATGGAAACTAATGACTTTGTGAGACAGGAAGAATCAGTCAAACAAAGTAAAAGAATGAACAAATGAAAGAAAATGTGAAATATCTCATTGGAAAAACAGCTGTCCTGGAAAATAGTACCAAAAAAAAAAAAAAAAAAAAAAAACAACAAAAAAAAGAGGCTGGATAGCATTCTATAAGAGAGCATTAAGGAAAATTGCCCCAATATTCTAGAAATAGAAGGGGAAATACTAATTCAAAGAATGATCACCTTTGAAAAGAGATCTCACAAGGAAAACTCCAAGGAACATTGTAGCAAGACTTCATTCTCAAGGAAAAAAAGTACTGCAAGCTTCCAGACAAATACCATTCAAATATCAAGGAACAACTGTAATGATTACCCAGGATCAGTCACTTTCTACAATTAAGGATCACAGGGCCTGGAATAACATATTTCAAAAGGCAAAAGACCTAAAGTTACAACTAGAAATTAATTACCCAGCAAGATTCAACATCATCTTTTAGGGGAATTGATAGAGCTTCAATGAAGTAAGATATTTTCAATCATTTATATTGAAAAAAAAAAAAAAAAAAAAAACAGAAAATTTAATCTTCAAGCACAGGACTCAAGAGAAGCTTAGAAAGGTGAACAGGGGAAATTATATATATATATATATATATATATATACATATATATATTGAAAGGATAAACTATTTACTTAGAAGGGAAAAGGATATTTGCAACTCTTGCAATCTGTATCTATCACTAGGGCAGACAGATGAGAGCATCACATAGAGTGAGTGTGTAAGAGAATGGACATTGATGTGATGACATTAAAGAAAAAGACTTTAAGGTGTAGGAAAAGGTCTGTAATGGAAAACGGAAAGGGGAGATATGATGGGAAAATTGGTTCAAAGAAAGAAGAACAAAATGCCTATTACAATAAAGGGAGAGAAGGGAGGGGGATGAGCATTGTCTGTAGCTTGATCTTATCAGATTTTCTCTCAGAGGAAATATTTTCATCATTCAGTTGGAGATATAAATTTTTCTGACCCTATAAAGAAGTAGGGGGTGGGGAGGAGCCAAGATAGTGAAGAGTGGACAGATATTTACCCGAGTTCCTCCTAGTATCCCTCATATTAACACCAGATAAAACATTTTTGACAGGTTTTGGAGTGACAGAACTTACAAATATTTGGAGCGTAACAAAATTTGAGAAAATACTTTGAAAGAACTTCAGAAAAGGTCTTTTTCAATCAGGCAAAGGGAGAGGCTGCCATTTGCAGACCCAGTGCAAAGAACTCTGGGCAGGGAACAGAGAGCCTGGGATTGTGGCATTGGCCACTGGAGAATCTAGTGGGAGACGCTAAAGCTACTCTCTCCTGCTTACAAGTCAGTGGAACAGCAGATAACCTGTAAGACATTCAAAGCAAATACAAAAGGCAAATATTGAGCTTCTGAACCCCAGTCAAAACATGGGTGCCAGGGCAAACTAAAGCAGCTGTTACCCTGGTGCCTTAAGAGCAGACCTCAACTTTTAAAAGCAAATGAGCAAAAAAGCAAAAAAGAAATCTGAGCTAGATAGCTTTTATGGATAAAGAGAATAAAAGACCTGAAACCCTGAAGATCCTATAGGCAAATCATCATCAGATGAAGTTCCAAAGGGTGATATGAGTTGGTCCATATTTCACAATGGTGTCTTGGAAGAATTCAAAAAAGGATCTTAAAAGAGAGAAGAAAAAGTGGGAAAATAAATGAAATTGACAAGAGAGTTTGGAAAAGGAAAAACAAAATAAATTATCTGAAAATTCCTTAAAAGATAGATGTGATGAAATGGAAAAAGCATATAACTCCTTGCAAAATAGATTTTATGAAATGGAAAAAAGGATTTAACTCCTTTCAAAATAAATATGAAAAAGAAACCAATTTATTAAAAAAAAACACAGAATTTGTGAAATGGAAGAAAAAAAATGCAATGAACAAAACACCTCATCTTAAAGTTCCATTGGCCAAATGCAAAAGGAGATTTAAAAAAGATAACTGAAGAAAATAAGTCACTAAAAATTAGAATTGAAGAAACAGAAATGAATGACTCAATGAGACTTCAAGAATCAGTCAACTATAAAACTGAAACAAAAATAAAAGAAAATGTCAAATATGTCACTGGAAAAATAACTGACCTGGAAAATAGATCCAGGAGTGACAATCTAAGAATTATTGGATTTCCTTAAAAAGATGATGAAAAAAAGAGCCTAGATATCATTTTTCAGGAAATTGTCAAGGAAAACTGCCCAGATATCCTAGAACTGGAGGGTAAAATAGCCATAGGAATAATTTAACAATCACCTCCTGAAAGAGACCACAAAAGGAAAACTCCAAGGAACATCTTAGCCAAATTTCAGAATTATCAAATCAAGAAGAAAATATTGCAAGCAGCCAGAGGAAATGATTCAAATATTGAGGAACCACAATCAGGTTTACCCAGGACCTAGCAGCTTCCACCTTAAAGAATTGAAGAACATGGAATCTGATATTCAAAAAAAACAAACAAAAAAAAAAAAACAAAAAAAAAAACTTGGATTGCCTTCTAGAATCAATCATATAGCAAAATTGACTATTATCTCTTAAGAGAAAAGATGGACATTCAATGACACAAGTGAATTTCTTAAATTCTGATGAAAAGATCAGAGCTGACTAGAAAATTTGATCTCTAAATGCAGAAATCAAGAGGAGCACAAAAAAGTAAAAAAAAAAAAAAAAAGAAAAGAATAACTTTCTTTTAAAAGTTAAAAAGCTTATATCCTTATGTGGGAAGATGATATATTAAACTATTGAGATCTGTATCTCTTTTATGAGTATATTTAGAGAGTTCAGGTATAATTTATTTTTATTATAATGACATAAAAAGGAAACTAGAGGAAAAAAAGTCATTCTATTGGAAGAAGAGGGATAAGTAGAAGTAGAAGGGAGAGCTATAAAAAAGGAAGGGCTGTTGAGGGAGGAGATGATCAGAAGCAAAATACTAGGGAGGAGGGAAAGATGGAAAGAAAAGAGAAAAGTATAACTGGGGGAAAACAAGAAGGCAAGAAATAAGAGTTAGTAATTTTAATTGTGAATGTTAATGGGATGAACTTTCCCATAAAACAGAAGTGAAGAGCAAACTGGATAAAACCTAGAATCCTACAATTTGTTGTTTACAAGAAACATATTTAAAGCAGAGTGATACATTCAGAGTAAAGGTAAAAGGATGGAGCAGAATCTATTATGTTTCAGCTGAAGTAAAAAAAAAAAAAAAAAAAAAAAGCATGGGTAGCAATCCTGATTTCAGATCAAGCAAAAGCAAAAATAGATCTTATTTAAAAAGATAAGAAAGGAAATTGCATTCTATTAAAAGTATCACAGATAATGAAACAATATGATTATTAAACATACATGGACCAAGAGGTATAGTATTCAAAATCCTAGAAGAGAAGTTAAGAGAGCTGCAAGAAGAATTAGATAGCAGAACTATACTAGTGGGGGAATCTCAGCTTTGCTATCTCAGAACTAGACAAATATAACCACAAAGTAAATAAAAAGAAGTAATGGAGGTCAATAGAATTCTAGAAAATTTGTGAAATGGAAGAAAAAAAATGCTGATATGATAGATATGATAGATCTTTGAAGAAAATTGAATGGAAATAGAAAGGAATATACTTTTTTTCTTGCAGTACATGGAACCTGTACAATTTTCAGATGAAGAAATTGAAACCATATCTAATCATAAAAAAGATGCTCTAAATCACTATTGATTAGAGAAATGAAAATTAAGATAACTCTGAAGTACTACTACACACTTCTCAGATTGGCTAAGATGAGTGGAAAAGATAATGATGAATGTTAGAGTGGATGTGGGAAAACTGGGACACTAATACATTGTTGGTGGAGTTGTGAACTGATTCAATTATTCTGGAGAGCAATTTGGAACTATGCTTAAAGAGCATCAAACTGTGTACACCCTTTGATCCAGCAATATTTTTACTGGGCTTACATCCCCCCCAAATCATAAAGGATGGAAAAGGACCCACATAGCAAAAATATTTGTGGAAACTAAGCGGATGCCCATAAGTTGGCAAAAGACTAAATAAATTATGATATATGAATTGTATGGAATATTATTTTTCTATAACAAAAGATGAGTAGGATGATTATGGAGATGCCTAGAGAGGCTTTAATGAACTGATGCTGAGTGAAATTAACAGAACAAAGAGATCATTGTACATGACAACAAGATTATAAAATGACCAATTCTGATGGACATGGCTCTTTTCAACAATGAGATGATAGAAGCCAGTTTCAATGACTTTGTGATAAAAAGAGTCATCTATACCTAGAGAGAGAACTACGAGAGCTGATTGCCTGGCATCTGAAGGATAGAGTGGAGGAGGAGGGAGAAAATTTGGAATACAGGTTTTTGCAGGAGTTAATGTTGGGAAATTATCCATGTGTGTGTTTTAAAAATAAAAAGTTTTAATAATTGTTTTTAAAAGATGTAAGATAAGAAAGGAAAATAAAAGGGAGGTACAGGATTGAAGGAAGGGCAGAAATACTAGGGAAAAAGGTAAGAGAAGGTGGGGAAGGGTTGATAGAAAATAAGGTAGTGGGTGGGGTGGGTAAAAACACTACTATGGATAGGGTGGAAAGAGAGAACAAAATTATATATAGGGGACAAATATTAATTGGAAACTAAATATTTTAATCCTAAAAGAATGAGTAGGTAAAATAACAAATCATAGTTACAATCAGTAATTTCATCCAAGAGAATGACAGTAATGAGATAAAAATTTATTGGATGCAGTCAAAGCAGTTCTTAGGGCAAACGTGATGCTTATTTGCATAACATAGAGAAAGAGAAGATCAAATGATTTGGGCATGCAACTAAAAAAGCTAGTACAAAGAACAAATTTAAAACCCCTAATTAAATACAAATTTGAAATTCTGAAAATAAAAGTGGAGATTAATAAAATTGAAAGAAAACTATTAAGCTAATAAACAAAACTAAAAGTTGGTTTATGAAAAAAAACAACAACAAAACAAACTTTTAATTCATTTATTTAGAAAAGGGAAAGAAGAAAATTAAATTTTGAGTATCAAAAATGAAAAGGCTGACCCAATGAAGAGGAAATTAGAACAACAATTTTGCCAATTATATGCCAATAAATCTGATAATCTGTGTGAAAAGGATGAATACTTACAAAAATATAGATTCCCTAGATTAACAGAGAAGGAAATCAATTACTTAAATAATTCAAGCTATTAATTTCCTAAGGAAAAAAAAAATTCCAGGGCCAAATGGATTTATATTTGCATTTCACCAAACATTTAAAGAACAATTCTAAAACTAGACATATTATCTAGAAAAATCAGGAAATAAGTTCTACCAAATTCTTTTTATATCCCATATATGGTACTGATACAGAAACCAGGCAGGGTCGAAATAGAGAAAGACAATTATAGAGCAATTTTTCTAATGAAAATCGATGCAAAAATATTAAATTAAATGGTAGCTCTCTCCCTCAGCCCTCCAATCCTTTCCTATAATTACCTTACCACATCACATTCAGCAGGTACCAATTATGAGGAGAGTCATAACATCGCTATATCATCTAAGTATATGTTTATAGAACCATTATATCACATTGAGTAGGTACTTAGTCTTAAGTACTCTGCTGTTCTGGATTTAAGTACACCTTTTCAGAGTTCCAGCACTCTGCATCTTTCCAGTGCTCTACAATTAGCAAAGAGATTACAGCAAGTTATCCCCAGGATAATATAATATATTAAGTAGTATTTATACCAGGGATGCAGGGGTGGTTCAATGTTAGCATAAGTGTTATATCAGTAACCAACTATTAGCATAAGTGATTATATCAATAACCAAACTAACAGAAATCATCTCAATTGAGGCTGAAAAAGCATTTGACAAAATATTTAACCAATTCCTATTAAAAACACTAGAGAGTATAGAAATAAATTGAGATTTCTTTAAAATGATCAGAAGCATCTAAAACTATCAACAAGCATCATATGCAAGGGGGACAAACTAGAACCATTCCCAATAAGATCAGAGGAGAAACAAGGTTGCCCCATCACTATTACGATTCAATAGTGCATTGGAAATGTTAACTTTAGCAATAAGAGAAGAAAAACAGATTAAAGGAATTAGAATAGGTAATGAGTAAACCAAATTGTCACTCTTTGCAGATGATATGATAATATTTTAGAGAATCCTAGATAATAAACTAAAAAGGTAGTAGAAACAATTTACAACTTTAGCAAGGTTCCAGGATATAAAATAAATCTACTTAAATAATCAGCATCTCTACATGTTATCAACAAAGTCCAGCAAGAAGAGAAACAAAAAGAAATTCCATTTACAATAATTGTAGATAAAACATACTTGCCATGTCTACTCACCATGTAATGCCAGAGAAACTGAGCAAGATAGAGATTAGAGAACAATTTAACAATTTATTTAATGGAGAGATTTACTGGGACCAAATGGATCCATGGTTGGTCCCAGGGTTGAATCAGACTATCCTCTCAAAGAATCCAGCAGCGAATGTCAGATGCAAAATTCTTTTATAAGGTAACAAAAACAATGGCATAATGTGGGGAGGGAGACCTGGATGGGAATGAACTAATGGGGGGAGGCACCTAGGATGACATAATTGGAGATACTGGAGAGGCTCCTGATATTCTAATGACATCTAAAATGGATAAAGACCTTTATCCTATTAAACATTAAGAGGGAATGGGTATAATCTGAGGCAAAGTAATTGAACTGGACAATTAGGGAAACTGTGTCAAGACATTAAAAGGAAACTGGCACAACAACCAAGGCATAGTCAAGAACTATGAACAGAACTACAAATCATTTTCTACACAAATAATGTCAGATCTAATCAATTGGAAGAATATCAAGTATCAAGTGCTCATGGGTAGGCCCAGCTAATATAATAAAAATGACAATTCTACCCTAATTAATCTACTTATTCATTGCCATCATACCAATCAAATTTCCAAGGAGTTATTTTACGGAACTGGAAGAAATAATAACAAAATTCATCTGGAAGAACAAAAGGTCAAGAATTTAAAGGGAATTATTGAAAATAATTCAAATGAAGGTGTCCCAGCTGTACCAGACCTAGAAATATATTATAAAGCAATAGTCATCAGAACCATTTGTTACTGGCTAAGAAACAGTCTATGGGCTTATATCCCAAAGAAATACTAAAGAAGAAAAAGGGACCTGTATGTGCCAAAATGTTTGTGGCAGCCCTTTTTGTAGTGGGTAGAAACTGGAAAATGAATGGATGCCCATCAATTGGAGAATGGTTGAGTAAATTGTGGTATATGAATGTTATGGAATATTATTGCTCTGTAAGAAATGACCAGTAGGATGAATACAGAGAGGCTTGGATAGACTTACATGAACTGATGCTGAGTGCAATGAGCAGAACAAGGAGATCATTATACACTTCAACAACAATACTGTATAAGGATGTATTCTGATGGAAGTGAATATCTTCGACAAAGAGATCTAATTCAGTTCCAATTGATTAATGATGGGCAGAATCAGCTACACCCAGAGAAGGAACACTGGGAAATGAATATAAACTGTTTGCATTTTTGTTTTTCTTCCCAAGTTATTTTTACCTTCGGAATCCAGTTCTTCCTGTGCAATAAGAAATTTGGCTCTGTACACATATATTGTATCTAGGATATACTATAACATATCTAAAATGTATAAGACTGCCTGCCATCTAGGAGAAGGGGTGGAGGGAAGGAAGGGAAAAATCGGAGTGAGTGCAAGGGATAATGTTCTAAAAAATTACCTATGCATATGTACTGTCAAAAAAAAGTAATTATTATAACATAAAAATATTTAAAAAATAAAATAAAACCAAACAAACAAACAAACAAAAAAACAGAGTAGTACATCAGTGGACTGCCTTAAGTTCAGAAAACAATAGTTAATGACTATAGTAATGTAGTATTTGATAAGCCATAAGCTTCTGGGATTAAAAACTCACTATGTGACAAAGATTGCTGAGTCAAATTAGTATGACAGAAACTAAGCACTGACCCACATTTAACACCCTATGTACCAAGATAAGGTTGAAATGTCATGATTTAGACATAGTGATATTATAAGCAAATTAAGAGAAGAAAGGATAGTCTACCCCTCAGATCTGAGGAGAAGGAATAAATTTGTGGACAAAGAAGAACTGGAACTCATAATTGAACATCAAATAAATAATTTGAATTATGTTAAGTTAAAAAGGTTTTGTACAAACAAAGCTAATGCAGACAAAATCAGAAGGAAAGCAATAAACTGGGAAAAAAATTTCATCCAAGTGTTCTGATAAAGGCCTTATTTCTAAAATATATAGAGAATTGACTCAGATTTGTAAGAATTCAAGCCATTCTCCAACTGATAAATGGTCAAAGGATATAAACAGGCAATTTTCAGATGAAAAAATTAAAACCATATCTAATCATACAAAAAATTCTCTAAATCAATATTGATCAGATAAATGCAAATTAAGAGAACTCTGAGATTTGCTCTCCTCTAAGATTGGCTGAGATGACAGGAAAAGATAATGATGAATGTTGGAGGGGATATGGGAAAACTAGAACACTACTGCATTGTTGTTGAATTTGTGAACTGATCCAACCTTTATAGAGAACAATGAAGAACTGTGCCCAAAGAACTATCAAACTGTGTATACTCTTTGATCTAACAGTATTTCTTCTAGATTTTTACCCCAAAGAGATCATAAAAAATGGAAAAGACCTCATATGTGAAAAAAAATATTTGTGCCTGCCCTTTTTGTAGTGGCAATGAACTGGAAATGAATGGCTGTGCATCAGTGGGAGAATTGCTGGATAAGTTACAATATGTGAATGTTATGGAATACTATTTTCCTATAAGAAATGATCAGTAGGATGATTTAAAAAGGCCTAGAGAGACTTACATGAACTGATGCTGAGTGAAATAAGTAGAGCCAGGAAAACCCTGTACACAGCAACAACAATGTTTTATGAATGTTGTTTCTGATGAACATGGCTTTTTAATGAGCCAGTGAGGTGATTCAGACCAGTTCCAATAGTCATGTGATGGAAATAACCATCTTTTTGATCTGATTTTTCTTACACTGCATGATAATTCTGAAAATATGTTCATCAGAACTGCATGTTTGACATATATATTGGATTGTTTACCATATGAGGAAGATTGTGGGGATAAGGGAAGGAGAAAAAATTTGGAATACAGGATTTTGCAAGGATGAACTATCTCTGCATGTGTTTTAAAAACAAAAGTGTTTTTATTAAAAAATAACATACATATGCGATAAATTATTCAGCCATTCCCTGACTGACAGACACCCACTGTTTCCAGTTCCTTGCCACCACAAAAAGAGCTGCTAAAAACATTTTTGCATATTTGTTATTTTTCTTCCTTTTTTGATTTATTTGCATTAGAGACCCAGTAGGGACACTGCTAGATCAAAATGTATGTACAGCTTTGGACATAGTTCCAAATTACTCTCCATAATGGTTGCATCACTTCACAACTCCACCAATAATGTATTAATGTCCCAGTTTTCCTACATCCCTCCATCATTTATCATTATCTTTTTCTGTCATCTTAGTCAATCTGAGAGATGTATAGTGGTACTGTAGAATTGTGTTAATTTGCATTTCTTTAATCAATAGTGATTCAGAGCATTTTTTTAAGTGAGTAGAGTTGATTTGGATTTTAAAATCCAAATTTAGATTTAGTATTTGCAATTAGAAATGGATTTTGCTAATTTCTTTGGGGAATTAGACAGTCTGTGCTACAGATGTCCTAGGAATTTTGTCTTCACTCACAGTCAGGATATTTTCTGTTATCTATGTTACCCCGCCTTTCTTTTGAAGTTGTCAAGTTATAGCTCAAAGCAGGACCTCAATTTAAGTGAACAAATATTTGGAATTTAATTATAAAAACATTTATTAAATATCTTCACTGTCTATATTAATAGAGTAGTATAAGGGATACAAAGAAAAAAATATGACATTATATTTTCTCCACAAAAGCCTTTCAGTTCTACAGGGGGATATGACAAGGACATAAAGTCCAAATTAGAAAATGAAATTGAAGTATGAAACAAAGAAGCGCAAAAGCTTAAGGAGATTTTCTAAATATTATTTTAACCATTTGAATCTCATCTTTGGCAATTTAAAAAATGTACCTAAATCTTCTATTCATCTTCTCTGGATTGTTACTATCACCCTATAAGTTCATTACCTTTTGTCTCCAAATAAATAGAAGTCACTCTGCTTTAAATAAACAAACTAAAAACAATTAAATAAACCTTGGGTTGACTCTGATAAATTTTCTAGTTATTACTCAATCTTCTCCCTTCATTGCTCTGACAATATTATTCCAAAGGCTGGATGATTACTTGTTAGGTAGTAAAGAGACTATTCCAGTGTGATATTAGTCAATCTAGATGGCCTCTGAAGTTTCTTCCAAATCTCAAATCCATAAGTCTCTGAATTTGTGGTCTATACTCATTGTCCCCATTCAATAATCATCTTTTCATTCCCATTAACCTAAAATTTGGCCCCTCTCTTCAGAAATCAAGTCCAACATTTCACTCAAAGTTTCTAGAGTTCCTAGTTCTTGTTAGTTCCAGTGCTGTTTTAAACTTTTGTCCATCCCTTAAAATACTCCCCTACTCAATTTCAGAGACATTTTAAATAGATTCTACTCTATTTTTGCTAATTACTCCTTTTTAAAATTTCTTCTTCTTTTCATTCTCTAGCTTTTTATACCCTAAAGGCTTATATCTCAATCACATACTCTTTTAGTTTTATACTTTATCCTTCAGAAAACTTGTATGTTCAGATTAAATATAAGTAGTAGTCATTTCTGCTTTGGCTTTCTAGCCTGAAGGAAGGCCTAAAGGCCTTCCTCTCCCAGATTCATTCATTTATTTATTCATTTGGATTTTTTTTTTGGGGGGGGGACTAAGTGAAAGACAATATTATTTGCCTTAATTGCTACTTAATCTTAAGCACTGAATAGGAGTGGCCTCTTTTAAAATGAAACCTGCTGAAGACCTTGTCTTAAAAAGGCCAACATCTCCTACTTCATCCTGGGTCATCTCCAGTTGTCCTGAAATATATCATGCCACTAGACCCAGATGAATGTGAAGGAGAAAGTGAGGCAGATGACCTTGCCCAGCCCTCCCTCATTAAAATCTAATTCCCTTAAATGTCATGCTATCATTTCCCTAATGCCACAGTTCTGCTAGAATGGACAAACAAAAGCCACAACTTCTATCTTATCATTAAAGATTCAGTTACACATTTTTAGTTGTCCAGATGATTATTCTACTATATAATATCATAGAATAGACTAGAAAAATATTTTAGACATCACCTATTTTTAGGCTCAAAGATGTTATATGATTTGTGCAAGATCACAAAGGTAGTAAATGGCAAAACAGAGTTTGAAACAATATTCTTATAATTCTGGATCCTTATCATTTTCTCTTTCCCAACACTGTCCTATTTAAAAACAAAACAAAACAAAAGAGAAAAAGCCCAAAAGTTGTGTAAATATCCAAAACAATTTTATTATCTACAAAATGATTTTCCACTGTCATAGTTTCTATTTTTCCAATTACCTTTGATTTAATGGCCTCCTTCATCTATTTTCTTCCCAATCTGTCTTAGATTGGACTATCTTCTGCATTCTCATAGTTACTACCCTCAAATACGACCTTATATAATTTTAGAATTAACTGGCCACTAGTTTGTAATAGCATTTAATGTCAATCAAAAAAGATTAATATTGCTAGAGTACTAATCACATCTTTTTCATGTCAGAACTTTTAAGAAGTTATGACTGTTCTGGGATAGGATATTCATCTAAAAAATTGATTATAAATTCCTCTTGTTGATACTCACTGTCTTATCAACTTTAGTTTATTTTCTATTTCTTTCAACATAAGTCATTCATTTGAGTGTAACACTTACATGTGTGCTCCCAATGAAATCAAATATGTATGCAAAATGGCTTGATTTGCAAGATGAGCAAAATTCTGGATTCTTAGGATTTTTGCATTTAGTTATAAAACAACCTAAGCCATAATAGTTTAAGTATAATGTACTTAAAACATCAATGTTAAGTCAAGTTTATTTGCTAGGAACTATTAATGCTCATTGTCTGCCAGAGTGCAAATATACTAGTGATGGAGCGAGTCAGAGACAGACAGACAAGCACAGAGATAGGGACACAGAAAAGGATAGGACCAAGTCTCTTAGAATTCAGAATTTACAGATAACTGTCCTACTTGTTTATAAGCTATTCATTACTAGGTAGTACAAACTTCACTTATTAATGTGTCCATAAAAATGATAGCTAGATGAGGCCCTTACAAAACAGTTTATGAGTTTAAGGTTTGTTTTACAGTTATATAAGCTGGCATACCACACTTGTCAGAAAAACTTCATAACCTAACAATAACCTTTTGCTATCCTTTATGGAGTGTTGTCCAGACAAATTGTCATGTCGTTCAGCTGAACAAGATTGATGACACAGCAAACTGCCAATGCACAGCTTAGGAGAATATACCCACTCAATGAACTTTGAGCAACTCTGAATCATTTCACTTCCCTGGGATGGCATGAGTCCCTCAAGGATTTTGATTTACAGGCTGGGGAATGCAAAAAACAAAGAGTGCCTAGAAAATGGAGTAATAAACTTTCTCCTCCAAATATAGTGTATGTCGCTATTTCATGAGAGATTTCTATGGTGTTAAAAATAGAGGAGAAAAAGATGAGAAAAGGTTGGCACAGCAGCAAGCATCATGCCAATAAAATGCACTTCTGCAATTTTGGAGACTCCTGCCATTTAAGAAAGTGGTGAATGCATAGAGATGATATATTTATTTTAAAAATCTTAACTATTAAAAAATAGTTTTGAAATAATTACAATTTAAGTGTTTTGAGAGTTCATCATGGATGCTCTATTGGGCAGTAGTCTCATGATTGCTTTTTAATGGAATTTTATTTACCTCTAGTAGCAAGTATGTTTCTTTCATTATATTTAATTCAGTTTTAAATGGGGTGTTGACTATTGCAATTATATGAAATAATAAGCTGGATAAATTGAAGTTTTATTCATTCTCATAAAAAAAGCATGTCAATGAGTAGAAACAACCAACAGTAATTCTCCATGGGGACCTAATTCCCTTAGGAGTACAAAATGCAAAGCCTTCAACTAGCTAGCAAATGTCATATCTACAAAGGTGAGTTAGTTTATGTGACTCATTATGTCTTCTCTTAGATTCCCATGACTTCTTTAGATAAACAAAATAAATGCATGAGCAAATCATTCAGATATTTTATATAGTAGCTTCAGTCTTTCTAGGAAATTTGACAAAAGTTAAGACTAGTCTTTTACATTTGAGATACCTTTTTTCTTCATCCTGTAAGATATGCATGATTTTTGAAAGATATATCACATGAAATTGAGCTAATTTCTGTTTATACAGTGCTGTTTTTATATTGTCTCCTCCAAAAGATTGTACATCTTTCTTTGTCTCTCTAGTTGTATAGCACACTGTCTAGCATACAGTTAGTTAGCTTTAATAAGATGTTTGTTTAATTAAGTTGACTCTATGGAAATAGTGATCCTGTTGAAAAATAATTAAGTTAAAGGGAAAATAAGATTGTTCTTGCAGTTTAATACATTTTTCTATCATTATTTTAGAAAACTTTTGTCAACTAAATCTTGGCCTTACTGAATCATATGCTACTTTAACAGTCAAAAGTTTTCTTAATTTTCTTTGAAATCTTCCAATAACATCTATTTCCTTAATTTCCCATAATTACATATGTATATGCATATGCATACATACAAAATAAACATGTACATGTGCATATGTGTTTTTATGTATATGCATGCACACACATGTGCATGTCTATCAATATACTGGTGTGTACAAATATACACACATACATATTACACACATACATATGCTCTTAGGCCTTTTATTCTTCTTTAGGACTTTGAACTTCTCAGACATAGTAGTGTTGAAAGCGCATTTATCATCCTTTCCATTTAATAATCAAAGCTCTCTGGAATTGTGTGAACTCATATAATTTAGTGGGAGTGTACAACTTCTCATTAAAATTCCTGATAAGGACAAGAGCACTAACAGAGTTTTAAAGGTTATATGAATATAACACTGAAATAAAATGAATGAAATATCATAACACATTTAAATTCTTTGAAGGATCTGGTTAGAGGTAAAAGTCAGGAAATACAAGCTTAGTTTGACACTGAAGTCAAGTAATGCCACTTAGTTCAACTTTTCCGAAATAATAAATGGATACCTTTGAATCAGTTACTAAGGAATTGAATCTCTTCCTGATACTAACATACTCTTTATTCCCTATTTGGAAAACAAAACAAAATATAAAATAACTGTTACTGTAAAATTTGATAAATGTTATAGAATAAATAATACCTTTAATATATAGATAAATGATACAAAATAATAGTAGAAAGTATGTAATTTGTAATTAAACATGAACTACAAACAATATGAACTTCCCTTTGGATTTTGTATTACTCTCTGTGTAGCTCAGTGAATTTGTATTATCTAACTCATACTTTACATTTTCTACTCTATAATTTATTAGAAGTTCATAATTTGAGATAGAGACAATCACTACAACAATTGAGTACTACATGAGTGTTTATTATTAAAAGTATGTGTATATATGTATGTGTTCACATGTATATGTATACATATATTACATATGTATATGTGTACATGTATATGATAAGGACACTTCTGATTTTACTAAACTGGAAGGGATAGGTTTCAAAAGAAACAATAAGATTGGAAAAGTCAGTAAGATATTTGAGCACAGGAACTGTTTAATCTTTTGTCTTTGTATTCCTAGAATTTTGCATTCTAGGAATTTTGCACCGTAACTGAAATGTAGTATATACTTGATAATCTGTTAGATTAAATAGAAATGAAACAAGTTAGACTGAGAAGTTTAGATTGTCTACACACAAAAAATTAGCATTTGTTTTTTAGCAGGTCAGTTATATTGTGAAATTAAAATTTAAAAATGGATATATTAATAGTTGTATACATAAGAAAGTAGAGTAGGATCAGAATGTAGGAAAGAATATCAAAAGAGAAAACTGGATTTACAGAATCATAGGTACTTTTAAAAAAGAAACATTTCTGAGTAATTTCATATGTCCTTTGGTCAAATCCTTGTGAAATCGATACAATCTCCTAATTTAATAGCTCATTTAACTGAGCTATACTCATGTTATTATATAATTCTAATTTATGCTGAATAAAATGTTAAATGTGATTTTCTGAATTTAATCTCATGATATATATTTGAAGATTTGGTTACTTTACCTTTATTTTCAAAAATGCTTAAGGATAAAAAGAAACTTTTGGAATTATATGTTATTCTGATACTATGATTGTGCAGAATTGTTTTATTTTCTCACTAACAACCAACAATATAAAACTATTACTTGGTATCTTAAAATAGAAGTCCATTATAAACTATGTCTTTGGGGATATAGTTTAGCACTGCAGGATAGTTTTGCCACATACCAACAGGAGATTGATCTTCATCCCTATTCCCACTGTCTACTCCACATCAGGGAGTAATGTTCTGTCTTATGTGACTCACCTCTCTCTTTATCATGTTCTTTTTTTAGACAGTCCTAATTATGTGTTTGTCTCTCCATGCCTGATGTCTACTGGACTATCATATTAAAATCAATTATGGCTACATCTTTCCCATGTGTAATCCTCCTAGATACATGGTTACTTTCTGAAGCTTGTGCTACCTGCCACTGAGAATAAAAAAGGGCAGTCAGAGCACTTCTTGCTAAAAACTAAATATATAAATATAAATATACTTTCTATATATTTCAGCTTTTATCAATATCTTCTAATGAAAAAGTTAAGGGATGATTTAAGAGTAGAGGGTGCTATCTCATTGATGCTATAATATAACTTTTATTATTTCTAAAACATCTAAAATCGTCTATATAAATCTAGTTTTGTGGGTAATATTGTGTCAGTTTGGGAGTAGGATAATATTGATGAATATAGGAAGAGGGTGGAAGAGTGGGATAAAATGAGAATGAAGATGAACATGATGATGAAGGAAAAAGTGGAAAAGGGGATCAATGCCTAAATTTGTTCAGGTTATGAAAATCTATTTTTTGGTATAAAGAAGTCTTCTTAAGATGGATAAAAACAACACATTCTAATATCCATCCTACAGGAAACAGTGCTAAATATCAATTTCTCATTTATTTCTTTTCATAGTAGAGAATAAAAAATAATAATAATTGCCAATATTAAAATTGGTGATTCCTACCACTAGCTTTGTAAAGCTCTGAAGTCTAATCCTTAAAATTTTAGAATACTCAAAACAAAATTCTTAAAAATATAACTAATTTTTTTTATTTACATTGTAAATATATATAATTACTTTTATTTGACAAGAAGCCTCATAACAAAGTAAAATATGCAAATAAAACTAATAAAATATTGACCATGAGTAAAAGTAACACATTTCACATATGTAGCAATCTACCATCTCTTTTAATTAAAAAAAAAATTAACAAAACTATATTTTTTCTTTCTCTCAAGGGCAGGGAAAACAAATTTATTGTTAAGAAAAATGTATAGTCAAGCAAATCAAATTGCCTCAATATAAGAAGACAAAACATTTAAGTCCTATTTTGTATACTGTTTCCTATGTGATACTCTGATATCCCATGTTCTGGTATGTTCTGACTTTTAAGAAAGTTTCCAGATTTTTGCCTGGCAACAGAGTATCTTTGTTTTGTGAAGAGCAGCTTAGGTAAGAATGGAAAGGCTCATTACCAGTACATTGGCTACTTTTTAATGAATATTTCAGGGGTGGTGAAAAGATATTGTGTGGTACTTTATTGAAACAAACAAAAAATTAATTTAAAAAACTTTGATTTTTTTCAACATAAAGAAGATCCAACTCACTTCCAGTTGATCAATGATGGACAGAGGTAGCTACACCCAGAGAAGAAACACTGGGAAGTGAATGTAAATTGTTAGCACTAATATCTGTCTGCCCAGGTTGCATATACCTTCGGATTCTAATGTTTATTGTGCAACAAGAAAATGATATTCACACACATGTATTGTACCTAGACTATATTGTAACACATGTAAAATGTATGGGATTGCCTGTCATCGGGGGGAGGGAAAAGAGGGAGGGGGGATAATTTGGAAAAATGAATACAAGGGATAATATTATAAAAATATATATATAATAAAAAATTAAAAAAAAACTTTGATTTTTAAATGCAGAGAAACAGATTTCAAATTGATTTATTTTTTGCTTGGAGTGACTTTGAGCAAGTGACAATAACTTGGGCAAGCCACATTTTTACCAATATAAGCTTCTGTTTGTTCATCTGTAATATGAGGGAAATAAAAATTTCCAAGATTTTTTCCAGTTCTATTTTTATGATCCAGTTATCCCAGGAAACAAAGAAATTCTAAAATGGCCCTCAAGCCCTTAAAGCTACCACTTTGCAAGTGCCATTCATGCATAAAGTTATTTAAAAAATCATTAAGTGATTTCTTTATGTTGGACACTGTGCTAATGTTTGAGTATACAAAAGGAGGCAAAAGCTCTCTGCCCTCAAAGGGCTTACAATCTAATGGAGAAAACAATATGTGTATATGTGCAAAACACATTTTATACAGGATTAATAGGAAATAATTTAAAAAGGGAATGGAATGGAATTAAGGCTCCTGATAAGAAAATAAAAGGATATTAGCTGGGAATTAAAGGAAGCAAGGGAGTCAGTGGATAGAGCAGAAGAAGTTCTGTCTTCCAGGCATGTGGGGTAGCAAAAGAAAATTCCCAGAGGTGACACAAGGAGTTCAAAATTTTAGAACATCCGGGATGACAGTGTAACAATTAAAATATATCTATTAGGGAATGAGATGTAAGAATACTGGACAGGTGTGGGAGGTTAGGTTATGAAGGGATTTCAGTCCCAAACAAAATATTTTGTATTTCTTCCTGGAGGCCACAAGAAGACTGTGGAGTTTCTTAAGTAGGTGTATGACATAATCAGATCTCCATTTTAGGAAGATCACTTTAGTGGCTATATGAACTAATTGAAGTTGTTAATTCAATTAATTCAAGAATTAACTGAAATAAGCCTGTATGAATTAATTGAAATAAGAAGAGAATTGAGAGAGGTAAACTATATCAGGTTATACTTATTGTTATATATATTTATAACATGAATGCTTAAGTGAAGAACAGCTTTATCAGAGGAAAGAAGGAAGCATATCTGAGAGATGCTAACATTTGAAATTGACAGGCTTTGGCAACAGAGTGGATTAGTAAGTGAGGGATAGTGAGAAATACAGGATGATTCCTAAGTTGGGAGCCCAAGGGACTAGTAGGATAGCATTTCTTTTTATATTAATAGAGAATCTAGAAAGGAGGAAGAGATAATGAAAGACAGACAAATGGATAATGGGGAGAAGAGTACAAAGAAATATAAAATTCAGATTAGTGTTTCAAGAGAAAGTAGTGACTGGCAAGTAGTCACTCTGCTTTACTGGTCTTCTCTGATGAACTTAAAGGAGGATACAGACATGACTAATGTATGATAAGAAGGCATTCATTATTGTCTGATGAGCTGTCATTGCAGAAAATATTCAAATAAATATCATGATAGTTCTATTTAAGTATTTAAACATGATATATAGCATAGATACATACATACATACATATATATATATATATATATATATATATATATATATAAACTGATAGACATATATACATATACAGATAGGTATTAAAGGGTAACTTGTATATATTATTGGCTATCATTTAATATTAATTATAAATTAAATATTAATATTAAACATTAACCATTATTAATAATAGTTTAAAATTATTTGTGGGCTGGGAATTTATTTTATATTATTACTTTTTCTGTGTACCTCAGCATTTGCATAGTATTTGACAAAATTCATTTGCTTTATAAGTGATTCTCCTTAAGCTATTTGAAGACCATTGAAAAGTTGCTTTTTATTTATCTGCTTTGTATTTTTAATAACTTCAATTTGTTCAATGTTTCAACAAAAAAACTTATTTTCCAAATTCTTTAGCATCTTTGATTATCTTTTTTGAATCCTTTTCAATTTTCATCACTTCCTCATTGATCCAAAAATCACAATTGAAATAAATTCATTAGTTGAGTTTTACTAGCACTAAATTGAATGAAAATACGAACGATGTTGTGATTCCTACAATCTTTACAAGTTATGCTATACTAATTAGTATAAGCATATCAGAAAATTGGCAAAATATCCATGTGCCCTCCCCTCCCAAAAAAAGGTATTAATATCATGTTGAAACCTTAAATTTAAGAATACTGGATGTGTCATTGTAGATGGATAGTATTGACATTGTGCTATAACTTTTCAGATAGAAAACATCACACTTTCTCATTTCAAACTCATTCTTATGTCAGGAAAATCAAGATTATTGTACAAGCTGCAGGAGAACGAAAGATTTATCTACCACTGTCTTAATTTATAGCTATTTTATAACTTCTAAAGAGCTTCCCCAGAGCCAACAAGTGGCCAAGTCTTCATCATTAGGTCATAAGTAGCTTAACTCCAAAAGAAGCTTTCTTGCCAATGAAATATTTTATTCTGCTTTTATCGGAAAAGTAGTTTACTGTTGCTGTGAAATATGAAATCTTTAGCAAATTACCTGCTGCTGGGTTTTCTGTTCATATTAGTGTAGTTCCCATAAGAATTGGTGAGGCATTTCAACCCCTTCAATATTTTCCATTAATATCATGAGCATACTAAAGATGCTACTATCAGTGGTCTTTCTTTTGGTCTTTAGTGAAGCTTTTAAATACAAGCTTCTTCCAAAACTACCTCTTAGCAATTCTTGTCAATAAATTACAAGAACACATTAACAGTCATTAGGGAAAAGTTAAAATGGTTTGAGAGAAGAGCACTAATATAATAAAGACTAACAAAGCAAGAATTGTGTAGAAAGAATCAAGGCATTAAAATGATAAATCTGAAGGAGAATGCTGAATGATAGATCATTGGCATTATTGTCAGTGAAGGACAGTATCACCATATTTTATATTTGAATTTAGGTAAAGTATGAAGATTATTAGGCAGTTGTAGGGCCCTGATATGGGATAGTTTGAAATCATTATCCCTGATTTTTAAAAATAATCTTAAACACTTACATTGCTGAGTGAGTTGGGGGAAAATTAATTCCTCATATTATAGACAAATATAAACAAGTTGGCCTCTTAGATTCCCTTTCAGTCTTATAAATCTATACTATAAATAACACTCTGAAAGATGGAAGAAAAAAGAATTGCCACTCATGGCTTCATACTCCTTTTGCTAAGAATGATTTTGAAGATTTATACATGAAATGACTTTTAGAGTACTATTTCAAATAACATTATTGGAAAGACACTTCTGGGTTATCTTTTTTGTAATATAAATTGAAGGAAGTAAGGGATTCATTAATGACCAATTTAGGACATCTGGATTTTCCTTTATTAGGTTTGCTGAAATTTTGAGAGTATATCATCAATGAGGAACAAATAAATTTTCAAGTGAAATTAATTTATCATGAATTTACACATAGAACTGGGGCTCAGAGTTGCTTAATTGGGAAAAAGTCATTAGTAAGCCAAGAGGACTTGTTTTTTCTGTTTTATTTTGTGACCTTTTGCACAATGAGTCACCTAATTTTTGTAGTCTTTCCAAAAATCTGTTTGACTGAAATGATGTGTGGATATTTTAACAGCAAGGTAATTTTCAAGCAAGGTGCTGTATCAGTACAAAATACTCTGGAATTATTACAGCAGGGGGCATGAAAAAGTATTTGGGAATGTTGTAGTAGGGGATTAACATAGGGCCCACCTGACCTTACCTAGAAGATTACAGCTCTGCATGAATTTGCTTAGTGCAAAATAAGCTTTCCACTGCAGTGACTGAGTTTTTAAAAAGTATTTGAAAATAACATAAAATTTCCATTTCCCATACTGTTTTTAAATACATTGGAATCTCTTTTTTTTTGCTGACAAGAAAAAATTGTCTCAAAAGTACTATATGAGATAAATGTTAAAATATATGAATTTTACAATTTCTAACTATTTAATACAAATGTGAAAGGGAAAAAATGGAATGGGTTGATCTTTGAACTGAATCTTGCATCCTGATTTTCCCGATAGTCTACATAGTGCCAGAGGATGTGATTAAAGGACAAATAACTATTTAATAATGATAATATTGATTATTGCAGTTCTTATATTTTAATAAATATCCAAATTTTCAAAATATCATTTATGTGTTTTCCCTCACTTTTTTGCTATTTTTTATTTGTCAATATTCAAGAAAAAAATCTCTGTTGCTAAAACGAGAGATTATGTAACTAATTATATTTAGATCTAAAACTCATGTAATTTAAGTCAAGAAAGTTTATTACAATGAAAATATGATTTTTTCAGACAAATTTAATGATGTTTCTCTTAAAAATATCTGAATAGTAAGCAGTTACAAACAGAAGCACAAAGTACTATACTTGGAAAATGCTTATGCTAAAATAAAAGTAACAAAAATATCCCAAATAGTGTGTGTATGTGATTTAATAATCATTTCCAAGCTAGATTAAAAATATAAAATCATAAATCTTATATTTAGTCTCAATTATCAATTCAAACTGCCACCAGAGACATGAATAACCTTTATAATGTTAAAATACAGTCTAATAAACATTTATTAAGAGCCTACTATATTTTAGGCATTGTGCCTAGAGCACTAAAGATACAATTAATAAAAAAAATGACCTCAAGGAGCTTAGATTCTAAAGGGGGAGACAACACACAAAAGGATGTAGAAGAGAGGGAATGAATGAGCTGGACACTAGGAGATAACTATCTTGGGATAATCATTTTATGGAGATGAAATCAGGAAGAGCAGTAAATACAAAGGGAAATGAGCTTAGAGTTCAGTTTATGCCCTCTGTTAAGGAAGGTATTAGGAGAAGTTGGATACTCTGCCCTCAGCACTCCAATAAGAGGGCAGATGGCTGTGGTGTCAATCAAGACTTGATTAAGCAGTGATGTCATGAGTTTAGAACTGATGAGCTTATCCTGGAAGGGACATTTTATATGTGGAGTTTAAATAGGGCAGAATAATAAATGCAAAGAAGAGTGAGAAATTATTCTTAAGTTATTCAATTTTCATTTGAAACCTTCTAATAACAGTTAACCTACTTCATTTTGTGATAATGCTAATTGTTAAGAGCTTTTTCCTAATACTGACTTAATTCTATTTTTATGTCTTCTGCATCTTATTTCTACTTTTGCTATTTCAAACTAATATGTATTCTATATAAAATTATTCTGAAGATATAAAATACCCAATGTGAAAGTCTTCCAACTGAGGTCAGATGATACATTGTCATATATACAGTGTGGAAGACCCATATTTGAGTATGAATTGAACTATATTATCATTCAGGTGCTTCCCAAAACTTAAAAGAGTCTATAATTTCTGAAGCAGTTAAAGACAAAATTCATTAATCCATTCTTCAAATCTTTGTTTCTGCATGCCTAAATTCTCCCAATTCCTGCAAATAATATTATAACATTATTTTGAGTTGTCCTACTTTCCTGATTATCTTCTACTGAACAGCAATTCTCAATATCTAATTTTGATTGCTTGTTTTGATGTGGTGATGGTTAAAATGTAAACAACACTTCTTTATATGTTCTGACTACATTTCAAAAAACCACTTATTATCTTTGTATCTGCCCTCACTTCCACTTCAATGCCTAATATAGCACATTATGGTTTTCACATCATGGTCACTAATTTCAATCAATCAATAAGTATTTAGGAAGAGGCAAATATGAATATGGGACTGTGCTGGATACAGAGAATAAAAGTACACATAAAAAGAACAATCAATATTTGGCAAGAAACTTAAATTCCCTCAAGAAAGAACATATATGAGCATATACCTAATAAAAGTAAAGAGAATATACATATATATTTCATAAGTAGATATAAATTATATTCATACAGAATAAAGCAGTTGAATCAACTTTTGTGCACCTGTTTAAATGTAGCCATTGTTTCATTTTGGTCTTCCCCAAACATTTAAAAAAGCCTAGCACTTTAATTTTATGGTGCTCAGAAAATAGATTTTTTTTCCATATAAAAAAAAATGAAATCCTATACTGTCACTAAGCAGCCTTAACTTCTGATTTATTAAGTACATTCCTCATTTCATTCTCTCTCTCTCTCTCTCTCTCTCTCTCTCTCTCTCTCTCTCTCTCTCTCTCTCTCTCTCTCTCTTTTCTCTCTCATTCTCTTTGTGTGTATCTCTCTCTCTGTCTCTCCAACTCTTTCTCTGCATCTCTCTGTCTCTGTCTCTCTCTCTACATCTTTCCATTTCTTCAAAACTTTAAATTTCAAATGGCATGGTGGTCTATATATAATACATATAAAGTAAAATACAAGTCTGTTATGTTTACACTAGTAAAAGCAAAGGATCAGTTTCTCTTCAATGTAATGGCATTTTGTGGCTGATGAGGGAAATGAATTACTTTTTATAAATTATTGTAGTATGTAAAGTATAAAGATTAAAAGCAAAAACAAACACACACAAGAGGAATCCTATTGAAATTTAACTCACCTACTATATCACCATGACCCCAATGCATTATCCTAATTAACCTTGGACATGTTCTCTGATCTGTAGCAACCTAGATTAAAAAAACAAACAAACAAATAAGACCCACATAAATAAATAAAACAAGATCCTTTAACCATCATCATAACTAGAAAACTGTGACAATAATTAACTGGGTGTAACAAATCTTAAATGGTTTAGCTGAGGATATATAAACTCTAGATAATATGTTTCCAATGGTGATAATTAAATCATGCCTGAAAAGCCACATTTTCACTATGATTAAATGTAGTGAACCATGCATTGAACCTTGTCAACTCAAGTATCATGAGTTCTATAATGTGGAAGAAAAACTCTTTGGTCTAATAGAGTTCAAAATTTATATTAAAATTTATGTATGGGATGTGGGGATTATGGCAAAAAAAGAGGGGGCCCAATTGAGCTGTCCCAAATTTCCCTCCAAACAACTTAATTTTCTCCCTTAATAGTATTTTATATTTTTTCCACTTACATGTAAAGAGAATTTCCTATATTCATTCTTATAAGATATTAAGTGTCAGATTTTTCTCCTTCCCTCCTTTCTTATGCCCCTCTCCAATATAGTAAGTAAATTCATAAAAGTTATACATGTACAATCATGTTTTTTAATGTTTAATTATTTATTTTTTAATGCACATTTTATTATGAATCACAGTGGGAGAAAAATAAATCAGAGCAAAAGGGAAAAACCATGAGTGAGGGAAAAAAAAAAACAGAATAAAAGAAGTGAACATAGCATGTCTTGATTTATAATAAATAGCCACTTTTCTTTTTCTGGATGCAGATAGCATTTTCTATCCGTAAGAACCATGTCTTTCATAGTTGATCATTGCACATGCTGTTATTGCATCAATGTATTCCTGGTTCTGCTTGTTTTGCTCAAAATCAATTCATGTAAATCTTTGCAGACCTTTCTAAAATCAGTTTGTTCATCATTTTTATAGAACAATAAATAATATTCCACCATCTTGGTATACCACAATTTATTCAGCCATTCCCCAAATGATGGGCATCTGCTCATTTTCCAATTCTTTGCTACCATAAAGAGTTACTACAAACATTTTTTTGCAGATGTGAGTTCTTTTCCCTCCTTTATGATTTCTTTGGGATATACAGTTTGATAGTCCTTTGGGCAAAGTTACAAATTGCTCTCCAGAATGGTTGGATCACTTCATAACTCCACCAACAATGCATTAATTTACCAGTTTTTCCACACTGTCTCTATTATCTTTTCCTGTCATCTTACCCAGTCTGAGAGGTATGAAGTGGTGCCTTGGAATTGTTTTAATTTGTACTTCTCTAATCAATAGTGATTTAGAGCATTTTTTCATATGACTGTACATGGCTTTAATTTTATCATATGATAGTTCTCTGTTCATATACTTTGACCATTTATTATTTGGGAGTGATTTATATTCTTATAAAATTGATAATTCTTTATATATTTTAGAAATGAGACTTTTAACAGAAACACTGGCTGTAAAAAAAAAAAAAAAAAAAATTCCCCATCTTTCTATTTCCCCTTTAATCTTGTTTCCATTAGTTTTTTGTTTGTTTGTTTGTTTGTTTTTTTGTTGTTGTTGTTCAAAAACTTTTTAATTTAATTTAATGGACAGATTTATCCATTTTGCCTTTTTTAGTGTTCTCTAGTACTACTTTGGTCATAAATTCCTCTCTTCTCCATGTCTCCAAAGACCTGATAAATAAATTATTTTTTATCCTTTGCTCTACTAATTTGCTTATGGTATCACCCTTTATATCCAAATCATATACCCATTTTGACCTTATTTTGGTAAGGGGTATGAGATATAAAGCTATGCCAAGTGTCTTATATGTTATTTTCCAGTTTACCCAGCAATTTTTGTCATATTGTGTGTTCTTACCCCAGAAGCTGGAGTTTGGGCTTTTATTGAATACTAGGTTATTATAGATATTGATTATTGTGCCATGTGTATCTAACCTATTCCACTGATCTACAAAAACTTTCTCTATTTCTTAGCCTTTACCAAATGGTTTTGAAGACTGCTGCTTTATAATGTAATTTTAGGTCTAGTGATCCTAAGCCACCATCCTTTGTATTTTTTTTCATTAATTCACTTGATCATGTACAATCATATTAAACATATTTTCATATTAGTCATGCAGTGAAAAAAGAATCAAGGGAAAAAATCACAATAAAGGTAAAAAAAAAGGTGAAAATAATATAGTCTGGTTTGCATTTAGACTCCATAGTCCTTTCTTTCTTTGGATATGAACAGCATTTTCCATCATGAATTTTTTATAATTGTCCTGGATCATTATATTGATAAAAAGAGCAAAATCTACCATAGCTAATTATCACACAAATTATTCTTATTGTCCACAATGTGTACCTAGTTCTGTGTCCTTCACTCAGCATCAGTTAATGTAAGTCTTTCCAGATTTTTCGGGAATTTGATTGCTTGTATTCCATAACATTTATATACCATAATTTGTTTAGCCAACACTCAATTGTACATCCCCTCAATTTATGAAAGTATGAAAAGACTTAGACTTAAGAGGGATAAAACAGAGAAACAGAGGTCAAAGAAGCATAGTATAGTCATATAGATTCATGTGAATGTATATGTGTACATATGTATAGTTATAGATAAAGCTATATGTCTTTATATATGTATATACACTATGTATGTGGAAGTATATGTAATTGTGCATTATGAACAGACAATATCATATGCATGCATACTTTTCTATGTGTACACATGCATGAAACCTCCATATATGTATATGTGCATGTAAACCACATATGTATATGTAGATGCTTAATTATTGACTTTTTGCAGGAGATGATAGAGAAAAAATAGGGGAAAATCAATAAAGTTCTGTACAGCAGAAAACAAAATAAACCCTACAAAAAAGCAAAGAAAAGATACACAGTTCTGAATAAAAGTACAGTATTTTTTATATAAGCTTTTTTGAAATGAAAAATTATTGTCTAATATTTTAAATACTCTTATAGTCTATAGTGCACATGGCATTTTTCTTTTTTTTCTTTTTCAAATTTGTATTTAGTCTATACATATGCACACACATATATGTTTAAAAAACAAATAAGTCTTAAGAAAAGCTTAAAAAGATAGACAACAAAGAGAAAGTATAACAAGTCAATATGGTTAAACTACTTGCATTTTTACATGGGAAGATGATACTTGTGACTCCTAAAAATTATATTATGGAATTTAGAACAAGTATACATAGAGGTCATGGGTGTTAATTGAATATGATAAAATAATATATAAAAAAGGTGAGTGAGAGAAAGGAATACACTGAAAGAAGAGGAAAGGAAGAGGGAGAATTGGTTAAATATATAAATAAATAATCTAGCTTAAATTGGCACAAAAGAGCTTTTACAAAAAAGTTATATAGAGAGCAAGTGTGCATGTGTGTATATAAGTGGTGAGGTGTGCTTGAAGCTAACTCTCATCAGAATTGGCTCAAATAAGGAATGATATACACATTCAAATAGGTTTAGAAATATTTCCTATCCTAGGAAAATAGGTGATGACAGGAATAAGAGATGGTGGTAGCTGATAGTAGGGAGACTATATTGAAAGAAGTAGTAGTCAGAAGCAAAACACTTTTTGAGGATGGACAGGGTGAATAGAGAGAGCAAAAGAGAGAAAGAGAAACAGACAAATGGAGGGGGGATGACTGGATAGAGAAAATTCACAGTAATAATAATTACAGCAGAGTTCTGTTATAAAAGCCTCATTTCTCAAATAAATAAGGAACTAAAAAAATTATTTTAAAATATGTTAGTTCTCAATCGATAAATTGCAAAGGATAAGAACAGGCCATCTGCATCCAGAAAAAGAACTAATAGGACTGCATATAAATCAACAATATTCTGTTCACTTCTATTTTCTGTTTTTGTTTAAATCTCTCCCATGATTTTTCACTTTTGCTCTGATTTTCCTCTCCCAACATGATTCATAAAGCAATATATATCAAAAAAAGAAAAAAAATTGACAAATATTGGATGGGAAATAGGAAAATTGAGACACTAATACTCTATTGCTAAAGTGAACTGATTCAATTATTTTGGAGAGTTATTGGGAATTATGCCCAAAGAGATATAAACCCACAAATAGTATTTTACCCAACAATAAGTTACTAGTTGTTTATCTCAAGGAGGTAAAAATCAAAAAGAAAAACGATTTATATATAGAATATTGAAAATTGAGAGCATGGGCCAAGATGGCGGAGAAGATACACGCGATTCTGTGAGCTCCCTTCTTCCCTCAATACCAATTAGTTAAATCAGCCTCAAAAATAGTGCTGGACTGATAGAAACCACAAGGACTGGAAGCAAGACTTACCAGCTGAAGAGGAACTGGAGTTTCAACAGAAAAGGTCAGTTCCCAGGGGAGGAAGAAGAAAGGCCAGCACAGACGGTTGGGTGGTGGCACACTGCACTGATCGCACTGGGGGGGGGGGGGGTCTGGGATCAGAGAAGCCACTGAGATAGAAGAATCTGGCACAGGCTGTTAGCTCTTCTCTGCTTATAAAACAGCATTTCAGAAGAGAAATCAAGCCACTTTAAAATATAAGCCAGATATTAGAACCACCCCAATCTGAAAGTGACTCAACAGATCTCGCCGCTGTGGGTGTGGTCAACTTAGGCTCTCCAGGCTTTCACCTGGGGGTAGTTAAGAGATTGAAAAGCAGGGGGAAATGGCCCAAGGTAACACACAGTGCCTTGCTCGGCTGGAGGCTGTGGAACTCAGCCCCGGAAGTCCCAGAGAAGTGGAACCTTTGAAATAGGGACCGCAGTTTCAGGGCAGACATTTCCAGTTTGAGTGCAGCGGCTTTTCACATCAGCTGCTGACATCCACGCCCCACCAGGATGCATTTGCTAGGCTTTGTGCCGCCTTTACTGTTCAGTCTTAAAACTCAGGAAAGTCTCTAGGACACACAGCGCCCTCAAAGCACTGCAGTGCTAATCACGTCTGAGGCACTTCCAGGGAGGGGGTGGGGAACTCTCTCCCAGAGCTCTCTCTTAGCTCAGGCACAGGAGCCACTGCATCTCTCCAGTCTGGGAGTAAGCTGGTAAATAAATAAGTAAATAATTTCCTACCCGAGGGACAGACCCCAAAAGATTTTTTAAATATGAGTAAAAAGCAAAGAAAAATGATCGATTCCTTCTACACAGAGAAAGAGCGGGTATCCAACCCCGAGGAAGTTAACAGCAGAAAGTCAGCAGATAACAGCCTAAAGGGGAATGATTCCTGCCCCCCATCACATAACTCTCTCCTAGAAGAGACTATTAAAAAATTAAGAGAGTTTGAAGAAAAATGGGGAAAGGAAAGAGAAGCTATGAAATAGGAGTTGGAAAAAATAATGAATTCACAGGAGATACAGGGAAACAAAATTTGTGAATTAGAAAAGGTTAAAAAATCACAGGAAAGTAGGATTTATGAATTGGAAAAATTAAAAAAGTCTCAAGAAAATAGGATTTCTGAATTGGAAAAAGAAAATAATTCTCTAAAAAAATTAGGGAAATGGAAAAAAAATCAATAGAGCAAAATAATTCATTTAAAAACAAAACTGGACATTTACAGAAAGAACTAAAAACTGTGAATGAAAAAAATAACTCCTTAAAATTCAGGATGGAACAAATAGAAATGAATGATTCATTGAGAACCCAAGAATCAGTCAAACAAAACAAAAAACAATGAAAAGCTAAAGAATAACGTCAAATACTTACTGCGAAAATCTATAGACATGGAAAATAGATCTAGGAGAGATAATCTGTGGATCATTGGACTTCCTGAAAACTATGACAAAAAAAAGAGCCTAGATTCTATTTTACAGGAAATCATCAAAGAGAACTGTCCAGAGATAATAGAAACAGAAGGGAAAGTAGATGTTGAAAGAATTCATCGAACTCCTTCTGAAATAGATCCTAAACAAAGAACACCACGGAATATTGTGGCTAAGCTGCAGAATTACCACAGAAAGGAGAAAATCTTGCAAGCAACTAGAAAAAAACAATTTAAATACCAAGGTGCCACAATAAGGGTCACACAAGATCTGGCTGCCTCCACATTAAAAGATAGAAGGGCCTGGAACCTGATATTCCGAAAGGCAAAAGATCAAGGATTGCAACCAAGAATAAACTAACCAGCTAAATTTAGCATCTTTTTCCATGGAAGAAGATGGTCATTTAATCAAATAGAGGAATTCCATATGTTCCCAAGAAAAAAACCAGACTTAAAACAAAAAATTTGATCTACATCCACAAGACTGAAGAGAAACAGAAAAAGGTACACAGAACCCTTGAGAACTATATCTCTGTTGTGGGTATATAGAAAGTACGCATGGATAATTTGATTGTACTGCTATAAAAAAAAAAAGGGGGGGGGTGTAGTAAAGGGAAGGGGGTAGTATCAGAAAAAGGGGAGGGGAGTGATAAAAAGAGGGAAACTACATCCCAGGAAAAGGCATAGAAAATACACCATATCTGAGGGAATTTAGAGAGGGGGAGAAACATTGTGTGAATCTTACTCTCATCAGAAGAGGCTCAAAGAGTAAATAATTGACATATTTGTTTGTCAGAGAATTCTCTCTCACCTCATTAAAAGGGGGGAGAGGAAAAGGGAAAAGGAAAAGGAGAATAAGTGAAGGGACTTGGAGGGAGGGGGGAGGGATACTAAAAAAATGGAGGGCTGTGCGTCACAAGTGGGGTCTATAAATTAAATATCAGGGAAGGAGTTCAGGGGGGTCAAGGGAAAAAGCTTAATCTGGGGATCATATGATGGCAGGATATACCGAATTAGTAATTTTAACTGTAAATGTGAATGGGATGAACGCTCCCATCAAACAGAGATGGATAGCAGACTGGATCAAAAATCAGAACCCTACAATATGTTGTTTACAGGAAACACACTTAAAGCAGGGAGATACATATAGAGTAAAGGTAAAAGGTTGGAGCAGAATCTATTATGCTTCAGGTAAAGCCAAAAAAGCAGGGGTAGCTATCCTTATCTCAGATCAAGCAAAAGCAGAAGTTGATCTAGTTAAAAGAGATAAGGAAGGAAACTATATCCTGCTGAAAGGTAGCATAAATAATGAAGCCCTATCAATACTAAACATATATGCACCAAGTGGTATAGCATCTAACTTTCTAAAGGAAAAGTTAAGAGAATTGCAAGAGGAAATAGACAGTAAAACTATAATAGTGGGAGACCTCAACCTTGCACTCTCAGATTTAGACAAATCAAACCACAAAACAAATAAGAAAGAAATTAAAAAGGTAAATAGAACATTAGAAAAACTAGGTATGATAGACCTTTGGAGAAAACTGAATGGCAATAGAAAGGAATATACTTTCTTCTCAGCAGTTCATGGATCCTATTCAAAAATTGACCATATATTAGGACATAAAGATCTCAAAATTTAATGTAGGGGGGCAGAAAAAATAAATGCCTTCTTCTCATATCACAATGCAATAAAAGCTACATTCAGTAAGAAGTTAGGGGTAAATAGACCAAAAAGTAATTGCAAACTGAATAATTTCATCTTAAAGAATGACTGGGTGAAACAGCAAATTATAGAAACAATTAATAATTTCACCCAAGATAATGACAATGGTGAGACATCATACCAAAATCTGTGGGATGCAGCTAAAGCAGTAATAAGGGGAAATTTTCTATCTTTAGAGACTTATTTGAAGAAAATAGAGAAAGAGAAGATTAACGAATTGGGCTTGCAACTTAAAAAGCTAGAAAAAGACCAAATTAAAAACCCCCAACCAAAAATTAAACTTGAAATACAAAAATTAAAAGGAGAAATCAATAATATTGAAAGTGAAAAACTAATAAATAAAACCAAGAATTGGTTTTATGAAAAAGCCAATAAAATAGATAAACCTTTGATAAATCTGATGAGAAAAAAGAAAGAGGAAAATCAAATTGTTAGTCTTACAAATGAAAAGGGGGATCTTTCCAACAATGAAGAGGAAATTAGAGAAATAATAAGGAGTTACTTTGCACAACTTTATGCTAATAAATTTGATAACTTAAATGAAATGGATGACTTCCTCCAAAAATATAGGCTCCCTAGATTAACAGAGGAGGAGATAAATTGCTTAAATAATTGCATTTCAGAAAAAGAAATAGAACAAGCTATTAATCAACTCCCCAGGAAAAAATTCCCAGGACCAGATGGATTTACATGTGAATTCTACCAAACATTTAAAGAACAATTAGCCCCAATGCTATATAAACTATTTGAAAAAATAGGGGATGAAGGAGTCCTACCAAACTCCTTTTATGACACAGACATGGTACTGATAACTAAACCAGGTCGATCGAAAACGGAGAAAGAAAATTATAGACCAATTTCCTTAATGAATATTGATGCTAAAATCTTAAATAAGATATTAGCAAAAAGACTTCAGAAAATCATCCCCAGGATGATACACTATGATCAAGTAGGATTCATACCAGGAATGCAGGGCTGGTTTAATATTAGGAAAACTATTAATATAATTGACCATATTAATAATCAAATTAATAAAAACTATATGATCATCTCAATAGATGCAGAAAAAGCATTTGACAAAATCCAACATCCATTCCTACTAAAATCTCTTGAGAGTATAGGAATAAATGGATTTTTCCTTAGAATAATCAGGAGCATATATTTAAGACCGTTAGTAAGCATAATATGCAATAGAAATAAACTTCAACATTTCCCAGTAAGATCAGGAGAGAAACAAGGTTGCCCACTATCACCATTACTATTCAATATAGTACTAGAAATGCTAACCTCGGCAATAAGAGATGAGAAAGGGATTCAAGGAATTAGAGTAGGAAATGAGGAAATCAAACTATCACTTTTTGCAGATGACATGATGGTATACTTAGAGAACCCCAAAGACTCTGCTAAAAAACTATTAGAAATAATTCAGAATTTTAGCAATGTAGCAGGATACCAAATAAATCCAAATAAATCCTCAGCATTTTTACATATCACCAACAAAATGCAACAGCAAGAGATACAAAGAGAAATTCCATTCCAAACAAATGTTGAGAGTATAAAGTATTTGGGAATCCATCTACCAAAGAATAGTCAGGAATTATATGAGAAAAATTACAAAACACTTGCCACAAAAATAAAGTCAGATTTAAATAATTGGAAAGACATTCAGTGCTCTTGGATAGGCCTAGTGAATATAATAAAGATGACAATACTCCCTAAACTAATCTATTTATTTAGTGCTATACCAATCAGACTCCCAAGAAACTATTTTAATGACCTAGAAAAAATAACAACAAAATTCATATGGAAGAATAAAAGGTCAAGAATTGCAAGGGAACTAATGAAAAAAAACTCAGAGGAAGGTGG
Source organism: Sminthopsis crassicaudata (assembly GCF_048593235.1). Classification (NCBI taxonomy): domain Eukaryota; kingdom Metazoa; phylum Chordata; class Mammalia; order Dasyuromorphia; family Dasyuridae; genus Sminthopsis; species Sminthopsis crassicaudata. The sequence continues at coordinate 321,324,498 of NC_133617.1, read as the reverse complement.
TCTAAGGGTACCTGATCTAAAGCTATATTATATAGCAGCAGTCACCAAAACCATTTGGTATTGGCTAAGAAATAGACTGGTTGATCAGTGGAACAGATTAGATAGAAAGGACAAAAAAGGGTATATCTATAGCAATCTAATCTTTGACAAACCCAAAGATACCAACATTAGGGATACAAATTCATTATTTGGAAAAAACTCTTGGGAAAACTGGAAATTAGTATGGCAGAAATTAGATATGGATCCACACTTAACACCATATACCAAGATAAGATCAAAATGGGTCCATGACTTAGGCATAAAGAATGAGATAATAAATAGATTAGAGGAACAGAGAATAGTCTACCTCTCAGACCTGTGGAGGAGGAAGGAATTTATGACCAGAGGAGAACTAGAGATCATTATTGATCACAAAATAGAAGATTTTGATTACATCAAACTAAAAAGTTTCTGTACAAACAATACTAATGCAAACAAGATTAGAAGGGAAGTAACAAATTGGGAAAGTATTTTTATAGTTAAAGGTTCTGACAAAGGTCTCATTTCCAAAATATATAGAGAATTGACCCTAATTTATAAGAAATCAAACCATTCTCCAATTGATAAATGGTCAAAGGATATGAACAGACAATTCTCAGATGATGAAATTGAAACTGTATCCACTCATATGAAAGAGTGTTCCAAATCACTACTGATTAGAGAAATGCAATTAAGACAACTCTGACATACCACTATACACCTGTCAGATTGGCTAAGATGACAGGAACAAATAATGATGAATGTTGGAGGGGATGTGGGAAAACTGGGACACTGATACATTGTTGGTGGAGTTGTGAAAGAATCCAGCCATTCTGGAGAGCAATTTGGAACTATGCCCAAAAAGTTGTCAAACTGTGCATACCCTTTGACCCAGCCATACTACTACTGGGCTTATATCCTAAAGAAATACTAAAGGAGGGAAAGGGACCTGTATGTGCCAAAATGTTTGTGGCAGCTCTTTTTGTTGTAGCTAGAAACTGGAAGTTGAATGGATGTCCATCAATTGGAGAATTGTTGGGTAAATTATGGTACATGAAGGTTATGGAATACTATTGTTCTGTAAGAAATGACCAGCAGGAGGAATACAGAGAGGCTTGGAGAGACTTTCATCAACTGATGCTGAGTGAAATGAATAGAACCAGAAGATCGCTGTACACTTCAATGCTGTATGAAGATATATTCTGATGGAAGTGGATATCTTCAACATAAAGAAGATCCAACTCACTTTCAGTTGATCAATGATGGACAGAAATAACTACACCCAGAGAAGGAACACTGGGAAGTGAATGTAAATTGTTAGCACTACTGTCTATCTACCCAGGTTACTTATACCTTTGGAATCTAATACTTAATATGCAACAAGAAAATGGTATTTACACACATATATTGTATCTAGGTTATATTGTAACACATGTAAAATGTATGGGATTGCCTGTCATCAAGGGGAGGGAGTAGAGGGAGGGGGGGATAATTTGGAAAAATGAATACAAGGGAATAAAAAAAAAAAGTTTTACTCCAATAAATATATAATAACTTGTAAAAAAAAATTGAGAGGATGTTCATTAATTTGGAAATGACTGAAAAATTTTTTGGTATATGAGTTTGATACAATATTATTATAGTATAAGATATGATGAGCAGATTGTTAGCAATACAATGATTCAAGAAAATCCGAAGAACTTATGATGAAGCATGCTATTGCTTTTAGAACTGGAAACTGTTTTAATTAAAAACTGAAGCATGCTATTTTTCATTTTTCTTATTTTTGTTCTTTCTAGCTTTCATTAAGCCTTTCTTTCTTCCTCTCATTTTTTTTTTTAATTCAAGTGCTCTAATTTTGCTTTTCATTTGATTGCCTTATATGTGTAAAAGATTGATGACTTTCTGCAATATTTCTATGAGTTTAGTAAATGTTGGTCCCATGACAAGCAAAATGAAATCTAAATTTTAATCTTAGGAAATTATGTATCCATAAAACCTCATAAAATGTATCAATAATCTAAAAGTATTAATGGAAAATAATTAATTTAAAATATCTTTTTAGTATTCATATGGTGCAGTGGCAAGACCATTGGGTTTCGACATTAGGAGTGATCTAAGTCTGTTTTCACTGTTCACAGACTCACAAGTCTGTTAGCTCCATGTTTCTAAGAAAATAATATCAGTTCTTTGAACCTTACTTCCTCACTTATAAAAAAGGAGATAATGATGCTTATAATTTCTACCTCATAAAGTTATTATGAAGCATACAGTTTATAAGACATAAAATACACAAATTACTCATTATTGTTGCTTCAACATTTGCTGGATTGAAGAATAATTCTTTTTTTGTATATCTACAATCAGTAGGGGGCAGCTAGATGGCACAATGCATAGAGCACCAGCCTTAATTCAGGAAGACCTGAGTTCAAATATGGTCTGAGACACTTAATACTGCCTGGCTGTGTGACCCTGGGCAAGTCACTTAACCCTAGCCTCAGGGAAAAAACAAACAAACAAACAAACAAAAACATCTACAAATCAGTTACCAAGATCTCTGAATTAGGTCAAGCATTTCAAAGTAATCTTATTATTTTCCCCTGTAAACTTACTTCACTTGAGATAAATTTTGTGAAGTTGCTAAAATTGTGACAGCTCTTGAAAATAATTTATCTTATAAAATCCCTAAGGCAGATAGTAACTTGGGCTTAAATGAAGAAATATCTGAGTACAAATTCTGCCTGAAATACTTATATTTGACTGACTTTAGAACAAGCCATTTAAACTCACTCTGCTTTGATTTCCTTAACAAGAGTGAGTTCAACTTGATGTGTCCTAGGATTCCTTTCAATTCTAAAGCTATCACCCTATGATTTCATGTTTATCCAGACAAACTTAATATTAGCCTTATCTTATGAAGTCATCAATGGCCTTCTTTAAAACTGAAAAGAAACAATTATTGCCACAGAAGAAAATCTTAGTGTTCCTTTGTTTGGTAGTAAAGAAGTGATTGAATTTTTAAACTACCCACTGTGTACTGTAAATAATGCTCAGTGGGGAATTACCAAGATAATACACAGGCCCAGTTTCAAACATAATAGTTTTGCAGATGAAAAACCAAATATTTATATATCCAGGATTAGTATTGCTGTGAGGCTGATTTCTCTATAGATTGCCAGAATAGCAGTCTTCAAAGGCCCTACTACTAAAAGCAAACTCTAGTCTGTGGTGAGCTTTACCTCAGTGCATCTGTCATTTTAGTTTCTGAACGGTTTCTGTTGAAATGAAGGGCTCTGATTTTTTACTCTCTAAATCTTCTCAGGAGAGGATATTAGATTCATTGTACCTATGAATTTCCAAAAAGAGAGTGCAGAGAAAATACTTATTAAGTAACCACCTTCTAAATATAAGGGAGAAAAATGCCCTTGAATAAACAAATAAAACAAAGAAAAAAATGGAAAAAAACAACCACTTGAAACTTTTCCTTTAACTTGTAACCTTTTTCTTCAAAATAAAAATTATCATCTTAAAATATTTATGTCACAAAAGAAACAGGGGCACTGTTTCACTGTGACTGCTAAAAAGCAAGTGAGGAAAAGGATATCTATTTACAAGAAATTTATGTCATCAAAATCCTGTGTCCATTGTGAGCCTCCCTGGAAATATGAATGGCTTTTGATTCCCTTGATACAACACCCTCACATTCAGGGAAATCAAATTTTGTAAAAAGATTTTCTATTTAAACCCCTGGGATTCTCTACTCTCTAGTGAAATTTCCTTTCCTTACAGGCAGAGAAACAAACCAGAGGTATTGGTTTACAATTAGATATTGAATCTCTGAATTATATCATATCCTTGATTTATCCTAAGAAAAACTGTGAAGTAGATAGATATTAAGCAAACTCAGCTTCCTTTTCTGTTTACTCTTTCTGAATGAGAGAGTCTCCCTTCCAGGTATTTAGTACCATCTTCTCTACAATTTAGTAGCCTCTTCTCTTTATCCATCACTCCTGTCCCCCCTCCCTCCCTGCTTTTGATCCTTCAGGATTAGTTGTGCATCATAGATTTAAACCTGCAGGAAATCCGAGAGATTGTCTAATCAAAAAAACTTCATTTATAAATAAGAAAAGTAAATCCTAGTAACCTTAAATGACTTGCTCAAAGTAACCTGGTAAGAAAGCAAGAAAGTTAACATTTAATAATAATTCTCTGCTTAAGAACCCAGTACTCTTTCATCTATGGTACTCTGGCTCTGTCATTAGATTTACTATGCATGTGTTATAATCTTCTTTCTTTTTCTTTTCTTTTCAGTTAACCATTTATTTAAGTTAAAAAAGTAGGATGAGAGCACCAAAATTTTAATTACATTTTCAACAATGGATCTTGGGCAGTTTTTTCTATTTTGTTTTCAACATTAACTTTTATACGATTTTGAATTCCAAATTTGGCTTTCTTTCTCCATCTCTTTAAGACAGAAAGTAATCTGATATAGGTTATATATGTATAACAATATTAAACATATTTCCACATTAGTTGTTGTGAAAGAAGAATCAGAATAAAAGGGGAAAAAACAACATATGAAAGAAAAAAACCAAAAAATGAAAATAGGGTTCTGTAATCTTCATTCAGACTTTAAAATTCTTTCTCTGGTTGTAAATATAATGTTCTACCATGAGTCTTGGTGAATTGTTTTTATTTTTATAAATATGACACAGTTCTTTATATATTTTAGAAATTAGCTCTTTATCCGAAAAAAAATCTTGTATTGAATTTCTTTGTGAAAAACCAAACCAAACCAAACCAAATAAAAACCTTTTTAATTTAATGTAATCAAAATAATCCACTTTGCATTTCATAATGTTCCATATTTTCTTTTTGGTCATAAATCTCTCCCTCTTCATAGCTTTGACAGATAAACTATCTCTTGTTTCCCTTATTTGCTAATAGCAACACCCTTTAATGAGCAAAACCTAAATCGTGAACCCATACTGACCTTACCTTGTAATGAGTGTGAGATGTTGGTATATGATTAATTTCAGACATATTATTTTCCTATTTTCCTGGCAGTTTTTATCAAACAATAGGTTCTTTTTTCATAATATGGAACCTTTGGGTTTAATCAAACAGAAGATCATTATAGTCCTTGTCTTTTGTACATATCTTATTCTATTAATCCCCCATTCTACTTATTTCTTAGCCAATATCAATTAGTTCTGATGATTACTGCTTTATATTATAGTTTAAGAATTTATATATAGCTTAACATCTAGGCTACCTTTCTTTCTGTTTTTTTTTTTTTTTTTTTCTTAATTAATATCCTGGACATTCTTAAACTTTTGTTCTCCCAGATGAATTTTATCATTTTTTGCTTTATACTTTTTTGATAGTTTGATTGGTATGAAGATGAAGAAATAAATAAATTATGAGACACAGCATTTCCAGTACAATATTGAATAATAGTGGCGATAATGGGTAGCTTTTTTCACCCTTAATCTTACTGGGAATGTTTCTAGCTTTTCCTCTGCTTGCTAATAGTTTTCTATAGATGCTGCTTGTTGTTGTATGGAAAACTCCACATATTTCTATGGTCTGTAGTGTTTTTCATAGGAATAAGTATTGTATTTTATCAAAAGCTTTTTCGACATCTGTTGAGGTAATATTTTGATTTCTATTAGCTTTGTTAGTGGCATGGTCAATTATGCTAATAGTTTTCCTTATGATGGTTTTAATCTCTTTATTAATACTGTATTTACATTTTTCAAGAATATATATTATAGAAATTGCTCTATAATTCTCATTTTCTAGTTTGGCTCTTCCTGGTTTAGATTCTAGCATCATTTTGTGCTCTTTTAAAATTACAAATTATTTTATTTTTTCTGAATATATTTGTATATTAACTTTTTAAATACACATTTAATTTTGAATCATGTTGGGAGAGAAAAATCAGAACAAAAGGGAAAAACCACAAAAGAAAAAAAACCAGGAAAAAAAGTGAACATAAGATGATTTTATTTATATTCAATTTCTATAATTTTTTTTTTCTTCTGGATGCAGATGGCATTTTCTATCCAAAGTTTATTGGCATTGTTTTGTATCACTGAATCTCTATAAAGAACCAAGTCTTTAATATTTGATCATGACACAATCTTGCTGTTATTGTATACAATGTATTCCTGATTCTGCTTATTTCACTAAGCATCAGCTCTTATAAATATTTTTAGGCCTCTATAAAAATCAGCTTGTTCATAATTTTATGGAACAATAACATTTCATTATTTTCATATAAATAACTTATTTAGCCATTCCTTAATTAATGTGCATCTACTCATTTTCTAATTCCTTGCCACCACAAAAAGAGTTGCTGCAAATATTTTGTACATGTGATTTCTTTTCCCTCCTTTATGTTCTTTCTTAGAATATAAACCCAGTAGTAGCATTGCTGGATGCACAATTTAATAGCCCTTTTGGCATAATTCCAAATTGCTCCCCAGAATGGTTGGATAACTTCAAAATTCCACCAAAAATGCATTTGTGTTCTAGTTTTCCCATATTCCTCCAACATTTATCATTATCTTTTTTCTGTCATCTTAGCAAATCTGAAAGGTATGAGGGGGCTTTAATTTGCTTTATTTTAATTAATAGTGCTTTGGAGTATTTTTTCATATGACTATATATGGCTTTAATTTTATTAAATGAAAATTGTTCATTTCTTTTCACATTTATCAACTGAGGAATGAATTATATTTTTACTAAATATGACACAATTCTTTACATACTTTTGAAATGAGGCCTTAATCAGAAATACTGCCTGTAAAGATGTTTTCTCAGCTTTTCAGTTCTTTTTTAAACTTAATGACTTTTTTGTTTGTTTGTTTGGGTGTTTTTTGGTGTGAAAGTTCTTTTTTAAAATTTAATGTAATCAAAATTATCCACTTTATATTTCATAATGTTGTCTAGTTCTTCTTTGGTCATAAAATCTTCCCTTCCCCAAAGCTCTGATAGATAAACTATACCTTTGTTTTCTAAAGATTTCCCCCCAGCTTTCTACCTCCCTTTTAATCTGGTTTCTGTTGGTGAAAAAACTTTTTTTTAAAATATTATTATTATTATTATTATTATTATTATTATTATTTTTTTTTTTTTTTTTGAGGCTGGGGTTAAGTGACTTGCCCAGGGTCACACAGCTAGGAAGTGTTAAGTGTCTGAGACCAGATTTGAACTCAGGTCCTCCTGAATTCAGGGCTGGTGCTCTATCCACTGTGCCACCTAGCTGCCCCGGTGAAAAAACTTTTTAATTTAATGTAATCAAAGTTGTCCATTTTGCCTTTCATAATGTTCTCTAATTTTATTTTAGTCATAAAATTTCTCCCTTCTCCAAAGATCTGATGGGCAAATGACCTCTCATTCCTCTAATTTGATTAGGATATCACCCTTTATGCCCAAATCATGTACCCATTTTGATTTTATTTAGATAGGGAGTATGAGACATAGGTTTATGCATTGTTTCTGACATTATTTCCTAGTTTTCCAGCTATTATTTTCCAGTTTCCCTAGAAATTTTTGTCAAATAGTGAGTTCCTATTCCAGAACTGAAGTTTGGGAGTTCACCAAACACTAGTCATTGATTATTTTGTCATGTGTATCACTTATTCCATTGATTCACCTTTCTATTTCTTAGCTAGTATCAAATACTTTTGATGACTGTGGCTTTATAATAGAGTTTTAGGTCTGGTACTGCTAGGATACTATATTTGCATTTTTCTTTTTTCCCTTAATATTCTTGAATTTTCTTTTTCAGATGAATTTTGTTATTATTATTTTTTTGTTTGTTTGATAATATATATTTTTTGGCAGTTGACTGGTATAGCACTGAAGAAGTAGACACATTTGGATAAAATTGTCATTTTTATAATAGATCAAATGCAAAAAGGCAGAAATGATAAATGCTTTATTTTTAGACCACAATGCAATAAAAATTATATTTAATAAAAAGCCACAAAAAGTAGACTAAATATCAATTCGAAATTAAATAATCTAATTCTAAAGAACGAGTGAGTCAAAAACCAAATCACTGAAACAATACTTAATTTCATCCAAAGGAATTAGAATAATGAGACAACATACCAAAACCTATAAGAAGGAAAAATTAGAAAAGACGTTAATTGGGAATTCTTATTTGTTCTAGTATTTTCTTTTAGTTGCACACATTCCCAGTTCATTGATCTGTTTTTTTTTTTTTTTTTTGCTCTTTTATTCATATATACATTTAAGATATAAAATTTCAAATTATTGATTGTTTCTTTCACTTGTTCATAGTGTTTTTTCTTCAAAGGCTATTTGCATTTGTAGCCTTATGGTAAAAATAATATGAATAAATGAAAATCTTTGTCCCCCATTAAGAAATTCCAGATAATAGCAAGATGAGACTATTTTTAAAGATTCTAAGGAACTTCTTATTATGACTAGCTGGACATGTTAATCTTTTTCCCACTTTAAGACTACCATTTTATAATACATGAAACTCATAAACTGATATTCATAGTTTGGTCTTTGTATTGTGGTTCAAGACATCAAGATAGATAATAAGAGAACAAGGAGAGATCTCTTCTGAGAAAAATAGCACACATTCTTGCTATGCTAATATTGTTGTCTATTTATGATACTAGAACACACCAGTTAGAAAATAGTAAGTAGATATAGAAAGTTAGTAAGTAGGTATATAAGTAACTAGTGTGAATTAACAATAAATATGAAGTAGAAATCAAGGGCATAAAGGGGAACACAGTAGTCACTTACCAAATCTGCCTTCTAAGTTTATTTAGGTTCATATACAGATATTATATGCTAAATTAGGTGAAATCAGATAGGCCTCAATAAACCACCTTTGGTTGTATCCAATTCATATAAACATTTAGCATATTATGCTAAGTAAGTTTAACCTAAAATAGCATTTATAATTTTGAAATTATATTTATATGCTGATGAGCTAAGCCTAGGATGGTATAAATAAGAATTAAATTGATCTCTCATAATCATTCAAAATAGAACCTTAACTTTTATTCTTTAAATACTCCTGCCATCTACTTTGATTTCAATAAATTAATTCCAATTAGGTAAGTAATTCCAGTTAAGTAAGTGATCCCCATGCCCTCTGCCTCTACTCTACCCTAACCTTTGATATCTTCATTTGTATCTTCTGTTTCTTAATAAATTATATGATATCCATTATTTCCTGTTTACTGCCAGCATGATCTCTCCCTGCAAGTATCCAAAGAACCAGGCTGATCTGGTCACACTCAACCAGGAATTCTTTCTGTGGTCTTCTTCCTTAAGGCTTAAACCAGATAGCTAGCCTTGGGCTTGAATGCCTCTGGAGCCAATGCTACCCTGTTGTATGATGATCCTTGTGGCACTGTGAACCCACTGATAAAAAGGAAGGACTGAAAAAGCAATATGGATTTTCCTCCTCCTTTTTCCCCAAACAGGAACTTCTCAATACTGTTATGCTTGATAGATCCTACTATACACTGTTATTTATGGAAACAAACAAACAAATATAGTTATATAACCCTGTATGATTTACAAAGACATTTCTAACAAAAATCCAGTATGATACATGGTAAATATCATGTTCTCAATTTAATTGATGAGGAAACTGTGGCTCAGAGAATTAAAATGACTTGATCAAGGCCACACTTTGTGAACAGCAGAACCAGAATTCAAATCAAGACTGTCTTATTGAAGCTTTGTATGCTTTTAACTATCCTCTGCTGCATTTGTTTTTAGTTTTAGTGCTTATCTTTCAGTCTAGATAATGGATTGTGGGAGATATGAACTCAGTTTTTTAAATTTCTTATCAGTTTATCTTCTCTGCCAGAAACTTCTGTATGTTTGTTCACTTAGTGGCTATCTAACTGAAGAAAACAAAACAACATTTTTTTTTTTTTTTAGATACTACAATTATGTAGCTTGTGTCTCTTTAGTAGTACTTTTTTTAGTTTTTTTTTTTTTTAATTGCATGAATATATGTATACGTTTTATCTTTGAAATGTACAAGATTACTGCAACCTCTGATAATTGCTGATATAAATTAACAAGGAAATAACCATGGGTATTGCATAAAATTAACCTATTTTGTGAATCAATGTCACATGGTAGCCAATTTTATTTTAACTATTTCTCTATCCAAGAAGTGAAAAATATATGAATAAAGATGATATTCTTTTAAAAATCATCACTATACCCTAATTATCAAGATGATTAAATAAAGCATAATAATATATGGAATTGATATATTATTTATTTAGCTTATGTATGTGTCTTTGTGGCATGCATACATACATAAACACAATACTATGCAAATATAATATACATACATAGAAATATGAACTTTTTATGAACTATACAACTATAAATCTGTATAGTGTGTATATTTGTATTTAATGTAAGTATGTATAGTGTAGATATATATATGTATAATGAGTTAATATACATATATATGTATGTGTATGTATATTACATGCACATATATTAATAGAGACATCTTATTTTTATCTGTGTACTACATTATCTTTGAAATATTTGAGTTGACTAAGATATAAATCCATGTCTTATCCATACTTTGCCTCTACTCTAGCAACTAGATGAGGCTCTATACAGAAAATGAGTTTCATAAATAATTGTTAAGTTGAATTGCAATGAATATAATTATGATACAATGAATAAAATGCTGGATCTGAAATAAGGAAGAACTCAGTTCAAATTTTTCAGCATGTATGTACTAGCTATGTGATTCTAGACAAGTCAGTTTACTTCTATAAAGCTTTGTCGTGTATAAAATAGAATATAATAATAGTAACCAGGGTTTTTATGAGTGTTAAATGGAATAATATTAGTAAAACATCTCTTAAACATTAAAACAACATATGCACAAGTATTATTTAAAATAACAATAATTATTACTATTATTGCTTTTTATTAATAAGTAGAAATTTTCCATGATGGAATTCATTACCAATAAAAAAATATAGTTGAATTCTGTCCTTTTTTCTCAACTTCAACTTATCTGAGATTGATAAAAGATTAAATTCCCAGTTCTAGGCTTAATTTCTCTACATATTCTTTTACATATTGGTATATTATTAACACAATGTTTATTTGTAAGAATAGTGGATATTTTCTTCCTTTTCCTCTTTTTATTCTTTCAATAACTATCTTATGGCATTTATCCTTTCCCCTTAAGAAAGCAAAGCAAGAAAGTTGAGTGACTAATTTTTTTTTTAATTTCTAAAGAATTCTAAATTCTTTCTTCAAAAACATTATGTTTACACTCAACAGATGAGATTAAAGTATCAAGTTCCTCATTCCTATTCTAAGAAACTGATAACATTTTATTTTGGTATACATATTAAGATTTAATATCTTAGGTACATCAGCATCCTTGCTAGTAGTTAGTAGAGATAATTGCTTTCCTCCTCTACCACTGATTACATACTGTACTTAGGGGTTGACAATAGCAATAGTTTCTAAAATGTAATTTATTATCCACTTAATATTGCTTTTCAAAAACTAATGAAAGTCTTAGAGGTCATTCTCAATATGATTGTGGACATTTGCTGTTAAATTCTCTAGTGATTTTTGTTAGAAAACACTATGTACACACATCTATACAAATATACACAGAGAAAGAGAGAGAAGGGGGAAAGATACAGAAGCCTAATTATGTTGAACAATTAATATGCTTATAAGTAATTGATAATTGATAGAAAGCATTTATTAATATAAATAAAATATTATTCCACTGGAATAAGTTATGTGAGAAAAAGATCTGAGTGTTTTAGTTGATCCTTAGTCTTTACAGTGTGATATCAATATTAAAATGTACTTTAAAATTTCAAAAACATTTTCATTTAATTTTGTGAACAATTGATTTCACTTAAATTAGATTATTATTTTATATTATAGTCATGCTTGTGCTGGATTGTGAGAATGCATACATGTGTACATTTATACACATGTATACATATATATTGTGTATATACACACACATTGACTTGGTGGCTGCAAACTTGATAAAGTGTGAAATAGGATTTGTAGGATGTTTTCTCACTAAGTTCTTAAGTATGGCACTGTAAATATTTCAAGTATGGGTTGGACTACTGCCCAAGATGGAGAGTCCAGAATGTATACCATCTTTTTTAAAGGTTGGCTTTTTGTAATCTATGCCACAGTTAGGCTCTATTGCCTGAAGTAAATTATCATAAATTCATTGGTTACTTGATCCTCTATTATTTGTGGGTGTTTAAAAAAACATTAGGTGCTGGCACTGATATAAAAATATTTTTAAATATACTAGTACTTTTTAGATAGCTTCTTATTTTATTGCAACATGCTTATGCTTTAAACAAAAATATAATGGTATACTCTCCAATTATTTAAGACATGAAAAATCACTTCACCTTTTTACTCTCAGTTTATTGATCTGTATAATTGATTAGTGACTTGTACTAGGTAACATCTATGCTCCTTTCCAATTCTAAAATCTTATCAATCTACAGATATTTATAAGAAACAATTTTGTTTTCATTCCAGTGTTTATGGGAAAGGTAATGCAGTTCAATCAAAATGGATACATTTGTATACTAACATACTGGCATTTTTATGGGATTATTGTGGCCAAAGAACTGCTCCCTGACAACCAATAGGTATGGAGACCTGTGGAGGCATAACAAGTCATATTTTGCATAGAAAATTTTGTAAACAATACTAAAATTGTGGCCCTTGAGTCAACTGGCATCTAAAGCATGCCAAAATAGCTCTTTCTTATTTTCCAAAATATCAATCGTCTGCTATTTTGTCAGCAGGAAAATTTGCTCTGCAAAGACAAAACTGGGCCCTTTTGTGACCTAAAATTATAGAAAATTGAATGAGTCTTAAGTGATTTGGTGGTTACATGTTCACAAATATGATTTTCACCAGAGCCTTTCTTAACTAGAATTCTAACTACTGTACCATGCTGCCTATCCTTATACCCATAGCATTTTATAATAACAAATTGATAGTTTATTCACAGATTTTATTGGACACAATCTGGGATTATTTCCTTCCTTCTGGCCCCCAGTACTACTGGAAAGAAAAAGAGGGGAAAAAAGAATATTTACACATCAGTCTCTTTGTCAATTGTACATATATAGTACATGCTCAGTAAATTTTTGTAAAATAACTTGAAATCTGTGAAATAAAATTCATACAAGCATAGCATCATAGATTAAGAGTCAGAAGGTACATTGGAAACTATTGAGTTCAAGCTTCTAAATTTACAAAGGAAGAAATTGAAATTTACTCTCAGAACGGTTGCCAAATTTCACAAGCAATAAGTAACTAATTCGAGATTTGTGGCCCAAATTAGAATTTCAGCTCTCTACCATGCCATGATATTTCATAATAATTTAGATAACACATAAAAAATTTATGAAACATTTTAAACATATTAATTGAATTGTTTCTCACAGAAACCATGAAAAGTAAATGTTCTTACTATTCTGATTTTATATATGAGGAAGTTCAGACTGATAGAAGATGTTTCCAGCCGCCCATGGTCACAAATCAAGTGATATAAGTAAAATTCCAATTTAATTCTTCTTTAATCTTCATCCAACCTTCTACCTATCATGTCATCTATCTGCCTTATTTGAATTTCAGTTTTCAAAGATTGTTTCTAATGTCATCTACTTGGTTCAAATGCCATCTGAAACATCTTCAACTTCAATCTCTTCTAAAACACCCTTGCCTATTGAGCAACTACTTGATTTAGAGAACTCATAGGCAATGAGTACCTAATGCCCCCAGATTTCACTTTATTACATATTTAATTATTTCAAAGTTTTCTTTGTATATATAACCCTATAACATGGAAATCCCTATAATAGTTTCATTTATTATTTTCAGGAACCATGGGGTTAAGGAAAAAAAAAATTAATTCTTTTAATGCATTAGTGCCTTTCAAATACTTGAAGAGAATTATCTATATCTCTCTCCTCCAATTGCATTTTCTCATCTATAGACTAAAATATAGGCTCTTTTAACAATACCAATTATGGTATGGTTTTGTAGTCCTAATAGCCTTACTTGGCTTATTCTCAAATTTGAAAATACCTTAAAATGTAGATCTTATCACTGAATGGAACATGAAATTCCAAGTGTATTATGACCAGAAAAACAAGAGTGGGAATATTTCTCTTTTTGCCATAGATCATTGGGCTAAGTAGAAAAAATGTTAAATTTGAAGCTAAAAACTGGTATCAAAATTTTAGCTCTGTGTACTAGCTGCTGTGATCTAACACTATTCATTTAACCTCTCTGATCCTCTGATCCCCATCTAAAATGTGTAAGAATTTGGATTTGATCTTTTGTTCCTTCCATTTATAATTCAAAAAGTCTTAAACTTTCTCATCTTTAACTTTCTTCAGCCTTTGATACTATCCATACAGCTTCTCTATGAGGGAAATCTGCCTCACTTTCCCCTTCAGAGCCATCTGGGTCCAGTGACTAGATATAGATTAAAGCTATTGGAGAAGACATGGGAGATCTTGGCCTTTTTTAGGTAAGGTCTTCGACAGGTCTTAGTCTGACTGAGGCTGCCTCGATTCATAAATCTATGTAGCAATTGAAGCAAAGAATCTCCTCTTTTATCTAGGCCAAAAATATATGAAATTCTATTTTTCCTCCTCTTTTGCATCTCAGAGCCCTCACAAAATATCTTGGGTTTTAATGGCTTCTTTCTTTCTTTCTTTTTTTTTTTTTTTAATCAGGTCTTAAATCCAAACAAATCTAATTCTAATTTGCTACCAATAGGTGCTAGGCCAAGCCCCATTTAGTCATTGTTTGGGTCCTGATTGACTCGGATTGAATATAAGCAGCAGTCATTTCTACTTTGGCCAGGAATCCTGAAGGTCTTCCCCTCCCAGATTCATTCCAATCTTTCCTATTGCTGTCATGTCATCATGTTCCTAGTCATCAGTACCATAATTTAGCTATCATCTTTGATCCTTCACTCTGTTTCACCCATCATTTTTCAGTCTGTTGTGAATTCCATCTTTGTAAATCTCATTAATGCACTCCCTTCACTTTTCTGATGCTGCCACCATCACCTATTCTATACAACCACTATTTCAGACCTGAAATAATACAATAGCCTTCTTGTAGATTATCTTCTTAGTCAATAAAAATCCATAGGCTCTTTATTACCTTCAGATTCAAATAAAAGAAAAAATATGTTTGATTTATTTTCATCTTCTCTTTGACTGTTAAGGCCCCTCATAAGAGCCACTCCCTACTTTTCCAACTTTCTTACATCTTACTCAACTCAAATTTTCCAGATTTCTTCTTCAGTGCTTTTCCCCTAAGATTTTATTTTTATTTATCCTAAATATATTTTGTTTGTATGTATTTTATTGTTTATTGTTTCTCCTGGTATACCATGACATTCAATGTGAATAAGGATGGCAACTGGCTTTCTTGGAGTCAGCACTTAACCTGGCTAATATAGGTGCTTAATAAATTGTTTTATTTGATTCTCTATATGGAGAAAGAATGATGGACAACAACATTTCAATAAAATCAACTCAAATTTGTCTCAGTATTTAAGACGATCACATCTCACATCTCCCTTAACCTTCCCTTTTGATATTTTGGAGGGATGTATGAAAGAAGAACATTGAGTAATGTGATTAAATTTTACCAGTCAATCTGTATGCATATATTTCAATTTTGTATTGTCTTCTTAAAATTACTTTGCCTTCTACATTACTGAATGCTTTTTAAATGGTCTTCAGAATTTGTAGCACAGTCTTAGAATATTCTTCATGGGAATGTCTTCATTCTTGGAAAGTAGATTAGAATTTTGATATAGAAAAAAGTTATTTGTAGTTCAGTTTGGTGAATAAGAAAAATAGGAAGTTAAAAAATACAATTTCAAAGATAAAGAATGAGATATGGGTACAAGGAAAGAAGTCTAAGTTTCTGTGGGTACTTCTAGAGGCAAATCCAAAAAAATACAAATAGAAAAAAAAATTGTTTTATACAATGGGGACAACAGTCACATACATTTGTAGAAGAATTTGTCAGGGTTGCATAAAATAAGGTATGCTTATTTTTTTAAAATAAGGTGCTGTTTGGTTGGTTTTATTAAAAAAAAAAGCAATAAAATAGATAAACCTTTAGTAAATCTGATTAGAAAAAGGATAGAGGAAAGTCAAATTGTTAGTCTTAAAAATGAAAACGGGGAACTGTCTACCAATGAGGAGGAAATTAGAGAAATAATAAGGAGTTACTTTTCCCAACTTTATACCAATAAATTTGATAACATAAGTGAAATGGAGGATTACCTCCAAAAATATAGCCTTCCAGATTAACAGAGGAAGAAGTAAATTGCTTAAATAGATCCATTTCAGAAAAAAGAAATAGAGCAAGCTATTAATCAACTCCCTAAGAAAAAATCTCCAGGACCAGATGGATTCACAGGTGAATGTTACCAAACATTTAAAGAACAATTAGCTCCAATGTTATATAAACTACTTGAAAAAATAGGGAGTGAAGGAGTCCTACCAAATCCTTTTATGACACAGACATGGTACTGATACCCAAACCAGGTAGGTTGAAAACAAAGAAAGAAAACTGTAGACCAATCTCCCTAATGAATATTGCTGTTTAAATCTTAAATAAGATATTAGCAAAAAGACTACAGAAAATCATCCCCAGGATAATACATCATGATCAAGTAGGATTCATACTAGGAATGCTGGGCTGGTTCAATATTAGGAAAATTATCAGTATAATTGACCATATTAATAATCAAATTAACAAAAATCATATGATCATCTCAATAGATGCAGTAAAAATATTTGATAAAACCCAACATCCATTCCTATTAAAAAACACTTGAGAGTATAGGAATAAATGGACTTTTCCTTAAAATAATCAGTAGCATCTATTTAAAACCATCAATAAGCATCATATGTAATGGCGAAAGACTGAAACCATTCCCATTAAGATCAGGGGTGAAACAAGGTTGTCCATCACCATTACTATTTGATATTGCATTAGAAATGCTACCTTTGGCAATAAGAGTGGAGGAAGAGATTAAAGGAATTAGAGTAGGTAATGAGGAAATCAAATTATCACTCTTTGCTGATGATATGATGATGTACGTAGAGAACCCCAAAGATTCAACTAAAAAGCTATTAGAAATAATCCACATCTTTAGCAAAGTTGCAGGATGCAAAATAAATCCACATGAATCATCAGCATTCTTATATGTCACTAACAAAATCCAACAGTTAGAGTTACAGAGAGAAATTCCATTTAAAGTAACTACCAATAGTATAAAATATTTAGGAATCTATCTGCCAAGGAAAATCAGAAACTATATGAGCAAAACTACAAAACACTTTCCACACAAATTGAGTCCGATCTAACCAATTGGAAAAATATTAAATGCTCTTGGATAGGGCGAGCAAATATAATAAAGATGACAATACTAACTAAACTAATCTATTTATTTAGTGCTATACCAATCAGACTCCCCAAAAAATATTTTAATGACCTAGAAAAAATAACAACAAAGTTCATATGGAAAAGCAAAAAGTCAAGAATTTCAAGGAATTAATGAAAAAAAAAAATAAAATGAAGGTGGCCTACCTGTACCAGATCTAAAATTATATTATAAAGCAGCAATTACCAAAATGATTTGGTATTGGCTAAGTAATAGACTAGTTGATCAGTGGAATAGGTTAGGTCCAAAGGACAAAATAATCAATAACTCTAATAACCTAGTGTTTGACAAACCCTAGGACCCCAGCCTTTGGGATAAGAACTCAATGTTTGACAAAAATTGCTCGGAAAATTGGAAATTAATATGGTAGAAACTAGGCATTGACCCACACTTAACACCATTCACCAAGGTCAGATCAAAATGGTTTTATAACCTAGGAATAAAGAATGAGATTATAAATAAATTAGAGGAACATAGGATAGTTTACCTCTCAGACCTGTGGGAAAGGAATGAATTTACCAAAGAAGAACTAGAGATCATTATTAATCACAAAGTAGAAAACTTTGATTATATCAAATTGAAAAGTTTTGTACAAACAAAAGTAATGCAGATAAGATTAGAAGGAAAAAAAATAAACTGGGAAAACATTTTTACAGTCAAAGGTTCAGATAAAGGCCTAATTTCCAAAATATATAGAGAATTGACTCTAATATATAAGAAATCAAGCCAATCTCCAATTGATAAATGGTCAAGGAAT
Organism: Sminthopsis crassicaudata; assembly: GCF_048593235.1. Taxonomy (NCBI): domain Eukaryota; kingdom Metazoa; phylum Chordata; class Mammalia; order Dasyuromorphia; family Dasyuridae; genus Sminthopsis; species Sminthopsis crassicaudata. The sequence continues at coordinate 321,306,172 of NC_133617.1, read as the reverse complement.
ATGAACAGACAATTCTCAGATAAAGAAATTGAAACTATTTCTAGTTATATGAAAAGCTGCTCCAAATAATTATTAATCAGAGAAATGCAAATTAAGACAACTCTGAGATACCACTACACACCTGTCAGATTGGCTACAATGTCAGGGAAAGGTAATGCAGAATGTTGGAGGGGATGTGGGAAAACTGGGACACTGATACATTGTTGGTGGAACTGTGAATACATCCAGCCATTCTGGAGAGCAATTTGGAACTACGCTCAAAAAGTTATCAAAATGTGCATACCCTTTGACCCAGCAGTGTTGCTACTGGGTTTGTATCCCAAAGAGATTTTAAAGAAGAGAAAGGGACCTGTATGTGCAAGAATGTTTGTGGCAGCCTTCTTTGTGGTGGCCAGAAACTGGAAACTACATGGATGCCCATTAATTGGAGATTGGCTGAATAAACTGTGGTATATGAATATTATGGAATATTATTGTTCTGTAAGAATGATCAACGGGACAATTTCAGAAAGGCCTGGAGAAACTTACATGTACTTATGCTGAGTGAGATGAGCAGGACCAGGAGATCATTGTATACTTCAACAACAATACTATATGATGATCAATTCTGATGGATGAGGCCATTTCAACAATGAGATAAACCAAATCAGTTCCAATAGAGCAGTAATGAAATGAACTAACTACATCCAGCAAAAGAACTCTAGGAGATGATTATGAATCACTAAATAGAATTTCCCCAGTTCCTCTAATTTTGCCTGCCTGCATTTTGGATTTCCTTCACAAGCTAATTGTACAGTCTGATTCTTTTTGTTCAGCAAACAACTGTTTGGTCATATATACATATATTGCATTTCATTTATACTCTAGCATACTTGATATGTATTGGTCAACCTGCCATCTGGGGGGGGGGGGTAGGGAAGGAAAAAATTGGAACAAGGGGTTTGGCAATTGTCAATGTTGTAAAATTACCCATGCATATATCTGGTAAATAAAAATTATTTAAAAAAATAAGAGAACCATGCACAAATAAACTGTACTTTAGAACATTAAAAAAAAAAAAAAAGAATAGTATAGATAGATATGCTGATGTAGCTTTCTGGTTACCTAATTATAAAAGTCCAGTGCATGAAAAACCAGGGCCATCTCAAGTTTGATATACTCCTAACTGGGAATCCTTAATAGCAAGTAGGAAACCAATATCTGTTTCTTAATATGTTCAGCATGTGTCAGAAAAAGGGGTAATGAGATAGCATAGTATTATTGTTTAGCAGCAGTGAAAGTTCATTTGAAGTTGTGTAAAATGTGTTTGATCAAATTGATTGCCTGATTTATCTATCTTCATTCCAAAACATATGTGTAGACATGTAATCATAAAATTCTGAGAGTGATCCAAGGCTGAAGCTTAGATGAGTATAATCAATTATATTACTCTGCTCCCTAAATATAGACAGACAGATAGATGGATGGACAGATAGATATATAGATTATGGAGGGTCTTAGAGATCATCTAGTTTAACATTCTTATCTCTTTCTGATAATTACACTGAAATGCAAAGGGTTCAAATGACTTCTTTTAAATATACAAAATTAATTTGTGGAAGATCTGACACTAGAGTTCAGGTCTTACTTCCATTTAATGCTATTTTCAATTGTATTACTTTTTTTTTTCTTTATGAATTTGATGTTCTTGGATAATTTTGGAGAGTAGTAAGTGTACAACTCTACACCCAGTTTCCTTTAATAATAACAATGGTATGGAAGCTATTCTTTGGCAAGATTTAGGAAATTAAGAAAACTTTCAATATGAGTCCAACAAGTAAATTTATCTTGAGTGTCTAAGCACAAGCTAAAGTTTCTTCATAAAGGTTCATCATTAAGTGTTAGTGTTATGAAGATGCTAGTAGGTTTTAGTAGAGACATAAAACATTTATGCACAATGATGGTTGGATAGTTCAGTAAAAAAACTGCTGGTTTTATCTAGGCACTTATTAACTGATCCTGAACATGTCAATTGATCTCTCTTTGCTTCATCTTCCTTGTCCCTATATTAAGGTTAATCATAGGCCCTATCCCCAAGGTGGTTATGAGGATCAAATGAAATGTTTGTAAAAATCATTGAGCAATTGAGCATGGCACATAGTAGGTCTTATATAAATACTTATTTCCTTATACTTCATTTTCCTTCTTTTCTCTCTCCCTACCATTTCTAAGAGTAGTATAATCTAATAAAATTATAAATTCTTAAAATAAACCCTAAACTTTTGATTTTATATTGTCCCTTGTACTACTAACATCCATTTGAAAGGATGATGTCCACAAGATGATGGATTATTCTGGGATGGAACCTAATTTCTTAAACTCTCCTTATAGGTTAGGTTGATATTGAAATAAAATTAGACTCTCACTCATGTTATTAAAACGTTAACCATAATATATTTGTTTAGCCATAATCAGAAAATAATATTCAACAGGATTATATATTGAAGACATCTAGTTTCTTTAATTGTGATTGTGATTCAATTGTGATTGAACTTAATCAAATTCTGTTGCCTGAGTTACACATTGAAATACAACAACTGATTGGAGCACCCCTCATACTCTTTATTATCAGCCTATTCATTTAGAATCGATGAAGTAATGATGCAGACAGTCTAACAATTTTAACTAAACCAACTAAACATCAAAGAAGTTATAAATTTCTTTTTAGGAAAATTTTAGAAGGAAGAGACAAGATGGTAGGTAGAAGCCAGGAAATCACCCATGTTCTCCCTAGTTTCCCTAAAAAGATTCTGGAGTAATGGAACCCACAAAAAAGATAGAATGAAACAATTTTCCAGTTTATTTAAACTTAGATAACATCAGAAAATATCTGTCTCACTTGGGTAAAAGGGAAGTGCAACCCAACATAGACAGTCCACACTAGCCACAGCACAGATTGGCAATCAAATTCCTTTAGTTATGGCTCAGTAGGCTAGTAGCACAGTGGGTCAACTGTGAGATTTCCAGCCCAAGAACAGAAAGCAAACTTCCATACAAGGAACCCCAACTCCATAATCCTGACTAAGCCAGACCATGTCAGCATTGTGGACAAGTGATGAATCCCAATCCCAGTGCAGAAAGCCATTGATCAGGTCCCTGACCTCAAGTGCAAACAACTTAGGAGAGTGTCCTCTGTGCTCTAGGAGAAGAGCTCAACTTTAAAAATCATGAAATAAGTCTTCCGGGGAAGAGCCAAGATGGCCAAGACAACATGTTTCTCTCTGACATTTTTTACAACCCTCACAATAATTAAAAAATCCAGCATCTGAATTAGCTCTGGACCAGCAAAACCCACAAATATTGGGAGTTCAACAAATAATCAGCAGAAGATAATTTCAAAGACCGCCAGAATAGGTCTGTTTCAATTGGAAACAGGAGGGAGACAGCCAGCACAATCAGCTGAGTACAAACACCAGTGAAGATAGAATCCAGGGGTAGTGCAGTTTCAGTGTGGTGGTGCGAACTCCACAGGCAAAGAATTTACAGAAGGAAACAGACTAGAAAAGGTATGTTTCAATCTGAAATGGGAGAGAAGCAGCCTAACACAAATAGCTGACCATAAATGCTAGGGAAGACAGCTCGGAGCCCTAGGGTACTGACGACTTTCCTCCCATTGCAGATACCACATGGAAGAGCATCTCCACTGGAAGGAGTCTACAAGAATCTACAGCAGTGTTGGCTACTCTGCCATGGTTACAAGCCTGTAGATCAGCAAGAAGTTATAAAACATTCAACACAAACACAAAATATCAACTGTGAACTCCAAAATGCTAGAATTTCAAAGGACCTGGCTATGCCCACCCAGCACAGGGAGTAAATCAGCACTGACCCAGCATGACCCCAGTACCTTGGAAAACCTCTCCTGCTCTAAAGGCAGACCTTAACTTTACTTTAAAAAAATAAATAAAAAAGTAAAATAAGACTCTAACAATTGACAGCTTTTATGGCAAGAGAGAAGAACAAATTTCAAACCCTGAGGATTCTAAAGGTTGATTGCCTCCAGATGAAGCCACAAAAGGTGATATAACCTGTTCCCCATCACACAAGGCTCTCCTAGAAGAAATTTAAAAAGATTTTAAAAGAGAACTAGAAAAAAAGTAGGGAAAGGAAATGAAAACTTTGCAAGAGGGTTTGGAAAAGGCAACACAAAACAGACTTAGTGAAATAGATTAAAAGATAGATTTGATAAAATGAAAAAAGAAAGCAACTTCCAGAAAAACAGAATTTGTGAAACAGAAAAAGAAAATAGCTTCTTACAAAACAGAATTTGTGAAATGGAAAAATAAAATAGCTCCATAAAAAATAGAATTTGTGAAATGGAAAAAAAATCCATTGAACAAAACCAAAAGTTACTTAAAACTCATTTAAAAATTCAATTGCACAAATATAAAAAGTAAAAAAAAAGTAAATGAAGAAAATAACTATAATTTAGAATTGAACAAATGCAAATGAATGACTCAATAAGACAATAAGTATCAGTCAAGCAAAAGAAAAAAAAAAAGAAAAAAAATGTAAAATACTTAACTGGGAAAACAACCAACTGGGAAAATAGATCTAAGAGAGACAAACTAAGGATTATTGGACTCCCTGAAATACATGATGAAAAAAAGAGCCTAGACACTATCTTTCAGGAAATCATCAAAGAGAACTGCCCAAATATCATAGAAAGTAAAATGATCATTGAAATAATTCACTAAATGCTTCCTGAAAGAGACCTTAAAATTAAAACCCCAATGAATATCATAGCTAAATTTTGGAATTCAAGAGAAGCATAAAAAGGTAAAAAGAAAAAAAAAAAAACTCTTGACGACTGTATTTCTATTATGGGTATACATTGAGAATATGTGTATAATCTGATTTTACTGTTATAATATAAAAAAATAAACTAGAGATGGAAAAGGGATTGTAACAAGAAAAAAGGGGGAAAGTGAGGGAAATTACATCTCAGGAAGAGGCAAAGAAAACATTTTATAATTGAGGGAAAGAAAGGAAGGTGATCAATATTGTATTAATCTTACTCTCATCAGGTTTGGCCCAAAGAAAGAATGTTAGATATATTTGGTTTTACCAAGAAACATCTCTCATCTTATAAAAAAGTGAGAGGGGAAAGGGGAAAAGGGAAGGAATAAGCTAAATAGAAGGGAAAAGAAAAACAGCAGGGGAAAGGTATAAGAAACGGGGAAGAGTCTCTAAAGGAGAAGGACTGCTTGAGACAAGTAATGCTCATAAGTAAAATACTGGAGAGGAAGGAAAGGAGAAAAGGAAAGAGAAAAGTATAATTTGGGGTTAAGAAGATGGCAGGAAATACAGAATTAGTAGTTCTAACTGTAAATGTGAATGGGGTGAACTCTCCAATAAAACATAAGCAAATAGCAGACTGGATTAAAAGACAGAATCTTACAATATATTGTTTACAAGAAACACATTTAAAACAGAGTGATATGTACAGTGTAAATGTAAAAGAATGGAGTAGAATCTATTATGTTTCAAGTGAAGGAAAAAAAAAAGGCAGGGATAGCATCCTCATCTCAGATCAAAGAAGAGCAAAAATTGATCTGATTAAAATATCTTACTAAAGTAAACCATAGATAATGAAGCAATATCAATCTTAAACATATATGCATGAAATGGTGTAGCACTTAAATTCCTAAAAGAGAAGTTAAGAAAGTTGCAAAAAGAAATAGAAAGCAAAACAATAATAGTGAGAGATCTAAACCTTGCTCTCTCAGAACTAGATAAATCAAACCACAAAATAAATAAGAAAGAAGTTAAAGAGGTAAATACAATACTAGAGAAACTATTCATGATAAATCTTTGGAGAAAATTGAATGGAGACAGAAAGGAATACACTTTCTTCTTGGCAGTTCATGGAACCTATACAAAAATTGACCAAATATTAGGTCATGAAGACCTCAAAATTAAATGCAGAAAGGCAGAAATAATAGTAAATGTATTTTTCACATCATGATGCAATAAAATTACATTCAATAAAGGGCCAGGGGAAAACATATCAAAAAGAAATTGGAAACTAAATAATCTCATTCTAAAGAATGAATGGGTAAAACAGCAAATCATAGACACTATCAATAATTTCATCCAAGAAAATGACAATAATGAGACAACTTACCAAAATTTGTGAGATGCAGCCAAAGCAGTAAGAAGGGGAAATTTTATATCATTAGAGGCTCACTTGCATAAAATATAGAAAGATAAAATCAATAAATTGGGCTTGCAACTAAAAAAGCTAGAAAAAGAACAAATTAAACCCCCCAAACTTGAGTTTCTAAAAATAAAAGGAAAGATCAATAAAATTAAAACAAAAAAATTGAATTAATAAATGAAATTAATAGCTGGTTTTATGGAAAAAAGAATAAAATAGATGAACTTTTAGTTAATTTGATTAAGAAAAAGGAAAGAGGAAAATCAAATTATTAGTCTCAAAAATGAAAAGGGAGAACTATCCACTAATGAAGAAGAAACTAAAGCAAGTATCAGGAGTTACTTTGCCCAACTTTATGCCAATAAATTTGACAGCCTAAGGGAAATGGAAGAATATCTACAAAAATATGGATTGCCCAGATTGACAGAAGAGGAAATAAATTACTTAAATAGTACCATTTTAGAAAAAAAGAAATAGAACAAGCCATTAATCAACTCCCTAAGCAAAAATCCCAGGACCAGATGGATTTATATGTGAATTCTACCAATTATTTAAAGAACAATTAACTCCAATATAAGGGCAAGAGGAAAAAGGTCTCTTTCAGTGCACCAGGAAGTAAACAAGCTATAATGCTTGAGACCCTCACAAGTTATTTGCTGTGAGCATGTGGGGACCGCATAGTGAGGAGGAACTCTAGCCATATAGAAATTGCTTTATTAACGGGAATTGTCTCCTTCTCTGATTGGCTATGTGTGTGACCTCATAGACCCTATTGAAGCTGTAATGAGGGGGAAGCTTGCTCTCTTTTCACATGGAGTTCTGTTGGGAGTAGGAACTAAGAGTGTACAGGAGGTTAGAGGGTAGAATGTAGACATGTGAATAATGATCCTGAGCTTGCATACAACTTCTCTCAAGTGCTCTATTGCATTCCAACTGCTGTTCATATGAAATAGTAGCCAGAGACTTCTGAAGACTTCAGAAAGAGGTAAGTTTAGTAAACACTGCAAAGAATAGTGACCAAAGGTTTCTCTGAGGACCTGGGAATTAGGAGAGACTGGCAATAGAAGAATTTAGACTCCAATACTACATAAACTATTTGAAAAAAAAATGGGGAATGAAGAACTCCTACCAAATTCCTTTTATTACACAGACATGCTACTGATACTTAAACCAGGTAGGATAAAAACAGAGAAAGAAAATTGTAGACCAATATCCCTAATGAATATTGATGCAAAAATCTTAAACAAAATATTAACCAAGAGATTGTAGATAATCATCCCCAGGATAATACACCAAGACCAAGTATGATTTATACCAGGAATGCAGGGCTGGTTCAATATTAGGAAAACTATTAGTGTAATTGATTATATCAATAACCAAATTTTAAATACCATATTATCATCTCAATAGATGCAAAAAAAGCATTTGATAAAATCCAACACCCATTACTATTAAAAACACTAGAGAGTATAGGAATAAATGCACTTTTACTTAAAATAGCCAGTAGAATCTACTTAAAACCATCAGTGAGCATCATGTGTAATGGGGATAAACTAGAACCATTCTCAATAAGATCAGGGTTTAAACAAGGTTGCCCACTATCACCATTGCTAATCAATATTGTACTAGAAATGCTAGCTTTGGCAATAACATAAGAAAAAAAATTAAAGGAATTAGAATAGGTAATGAAGAAACCAAATTATTACTCTTTGCAGATAATATGATAGTATGCTTAGAGAACTGCAGAAAATCAACTAAACAGCTTTTAGAAATAATCCAAAACTTTAGCAAATTTGCAGGATACAAAATAAAATCACATAAATCATCAGCTTTCATGTACATCACTAACAAAATGTAATAGCAAGAGATACAAAGAGAAATTCCATTTAAAATAATTGTCTATAACATAAAACATTTTGGAATTTATCTGAAAAGGGAAAGTCAGGAACTATATAAGTCAAAGTACAAAAGACTTTCCACACAAATAAAGTAAGATCTAAGCAATTGGAAAAATATCAAGTGCTTTTGGCCTAGCTGTACCAGATCTAAAACTATATTATGAAGAGTGTCATCAAAATCATTTAGTACTGGCTAAGAAATAGACTAGTTGATCAGTGGAATAAGTTAGGCTCACAGAACAAAATAGCCAATAACTATAACAATCTAGTATTTGACAAACCAAAAAGCCCCATTTTGGGTGATAAGAATTCACAATTTGACAAAACATGGTGGGAAAATTGAAACTGGTGTAGCAGAAAGTAGGCATAGATTCACACCAAACACCATATATCAAGATAAGGTCGAAATGGGTTTGTGATCTAGACATTAAAAATTATACCAAAAAAAATTGAGAAGAACATAGGATAGTTTATCTCTCAGATTTGTGGAGGAGGAAGGAATTTGTGACCAAAGAAGAAGTAGAGAACACTATTATCACCAAATAGATAATTTTGATTAATTAAATTAAAAAGTTTTTGTACAAAACTAATGCAGACAAGATTAGAAGGGAGGCAACAAACTGAGAAGACATTTTAACACCCAAAGAATTTGGTAAAGACCTCATTTATAAAATATATATAGAACTGACTCAAATTTATACTAGTTCAAACCATTCTCTAATTGATAGTCAAAGGATATGAACAGATAATTTTCAGATGAAGAAATTGAAAGTATTTGTAGCCACATGAAAATGTGCTCCAAATCACTATTAATCAGAGAAATGCAAATTAAAACAATTATGAGATACCAGTATACCTCTCTCAAACTGGCTTAGATGATAGGAAAAGATGATGATGAATGTTGGAGCAGATGTGGAGAAACTCAGACCCTGATACATTGTTGGTGGAATTGTGAACAAATCCAACCATTCAGGAGAGCATTTTGGAACCTTGATCCAGCAGTCTTTTTATTGGAATTATATACCATAGAGTTCTTAAAAAAGGGACCCAAATGTGCAAAAATGTTTGTGGCAGCCCTTTTTGTAGTGGCAAGAAACTGGAAACTGAGTGGTTGCCCATCAATTGGAGAATGGCTGAATAAGTTGTGGTATATGAATGCTATGGAATACTATTCTGTAAGAAATGAGCAGCAGGATGATTTGAAAGAGGCTTGGAGATACCTACATGAACTGATGCAAAGTGAAATGAGCAGAACAAGGAAATTATTATACATGGCAATAACAAGATTTCATGATGATCAATTCTGACAGACATGGCTCTCTTCAGCATTGAGGTGATTCAAACCAGTTCCACTTAGTGATGAAGAGAGCCATCTGCACGCAGAAAGAGAACCATGGGAACAAAGTGTGGAAGACAACATAGCATTGTCACTCTTTCTGTTGTTACTTGTTATTTTTTTGGTCAGTTTTTATTTTCCTTGCTTCTTGATCTGATTTTTTTCTTGTGCAACCAGATAACTGTATAAATATGTATACACATATTGGATCTAACATGTATTTCAGCATATTTAACATGCATTGGACTACCTGAAAGATAGGGGAGGGAGTGGAGGGAAGAAGGGAAAAATTTACAACAAAAGGCTATGCAAGCATCAATGTTAGAAGAATTACCCGTGCATATGCTCTGTAAATTAAAGGCTAACTAAAGTTAATTAATTAAAAAGTCTTGAAATAGGCTAACAAATGAAAAAGCAAAACAAAACAAAACAAAACAAAAAAAGAAAAGAACCTTGACAATAGAAAACTTATGGTGACTAAAAATATCAAAACATAAATTCCGATTATGTCAATAACATCTACATATAAAGTCTCAAAGAGGAATATGAATTATTTTTAAAAAATCCTTCTTCGAAAATATTTGGAAAAGAAATAAAATGTGTTTAAGAGTCAATAATTTGGAAAAGAGGACAAAAGTTGAGTGACTAAAACAAGCAATACCTTAAAAAATATAAAATAAACCAAATGGAGAAAAAATCCACTGATAAAAAAAAAAAAACAAAAAAACCCCCAAAAACTCCTTTAAAAGTAGAATTGGCTATAGTCATTCTGGATACAAAACTATATCATACAGCAGCAATCATCAAAATGATTTAGTACTGGATAAGAGAGTGATTGATCATTGAAACAGGTTATGTACACAAGACACAGTAATCAATGACCGTAGCAATATAGTATTCAGTAAAGTCCAAAACATTCAGATTTTGGACTTACTAATTTATTTAAAAAATAAAAAAACAAGCATTGGGAAAATCAGAAAGTAATATGTCAGAAATTAGGAGTAAAGCAACATTTCACAATATATTCTGAGATAAGAGCAAAATGGGTACAAAATTTAGACATAAAGGGTCATATCATAAGAAATATAGGACAGCAAAGAATAGTTATCAGTCAGATCTATAGGAAAAGGGAGAATTCATGACCAAACATCAGATATAGAAAATTATGATGTGCAAAATGGAATTTTGATTATATTAAATTTAATTTTTTTGCACAAATTAAGCCAATGAACCCAAAATTAGAAGGAAAGCATTTAATTGAGAAACAATTCTTATAGTCAGTGTTTCTGATTAAAATATCAGTTTTAAAATATTTAATTGATTCAAATTTATAAGAACACAACCTATTCCCCAATTGATTATTGGTCAAAGGATATGTAGGAAGAGAAAATTTTTAGATTAAAAAACATTTATAATCATATGAAAAATGTTCTAAAACACTACTGATAGGAGAAATAACAATTAAAACTGTTTTGGGGTATCACCTCATATCTATTAGATTGACTAATATGATAGAAAAGAAAAATTGTACAGGATGTAAATGATGTAGGAAAATAGGAAACCTAATGCATTGTTGGTGGAGTGAGCAACTGATGCAACCATTCTGGAGAGCAATTTGGAACTATACTCAAAGGCCTATTAAATTGCATATTCTTTTACCTAGAAATATTACTACTAGTTTTATATCCTATAAAAATGGGGAGAAAGGCCCACATGTACAAAAAAATTTGTAGTATCTCTCTTTGTTGTGTCAAAGAATTAGAAAATAATGGGATGCTCATCATTTGGGGAATGAAGAACAAACTGTGGTATATGAATATGATGAAATATTATTGTTCCATAAGAACTGAGGAGCAGGCAGATTTCAGAAAAACCTGTAAAAACTTACAGGAAATGATACTGAGTGAAGTGATGCAAACCAGGAGAAAATTGTGCATATTAGCAACAATATTGTGTGGATGATGAGCTTTGATAGACTATTCTTCTCAGCAATAGAATCATCTAAGCTAATTCCAAAAGATTCATGATGGAAAATGCTATCCATATCCAAAGATAAAAGTCTGAATGAAAATCGAAATATTCTATTTTCACTTTTTTGTTTTTTTTTTTTTTTCTTTTTGTGATTTTGCCCTTTTGTTCTGATTCTTCTTTCACAACATGACTAATGTGAAAACATGTTTAAAATGATTATGTATGCCTAACCTATTAATTATTTGTTTCCTCTCTTGAGAAGTAGGGAGGGAGGGAAGGAATGGAGAAAGAAAAAAAAAGAACTCAAAAGCTTACAAAATTTAAATCAAATTTTTTACATACAACTGACAAAATTATTAAGTGGGAAAAAGCAAACAAATAAACAATTAAGCAAACAAAAAAGGAGAAAAGTCAGTTACACTTGCAATGGGTTAGAGTATCAGTTAAAAAAAGAGACATTCCCTCTGCATTTGCAATGGTTTGTCTCACTATGACCTTGGTCATCGAAGTGTTGAATAGGCAAAGAGAGGAAAGCTGAGTAACATGGTCTTGTGGGAACTAGCCTAGAAAATATTCTTAAAGGCTCATGGCAAAAAAGTTAGAAATACCAGGAAGCTAATCAATATGTCAGAAATCATCAAAGAAAAAAAAAAAAAGAAAATAAAGATGAAAAAATTCTTAGATATTCTATAATGCTCAAAATTTTTTGTTTGGACCAGCATAGTAACATCATCCTAATTACCAAAGTTAATATTTGAAAGAGAAGGTGTTTCAATTATAATCCCCATTGCTTATTATGCTATTTTTAGAATAACCCATCTGTCCAGCGCATATGTCTGTTGGTGCTCTTGGAAATGAGGCATTTTGTACCATATTTTCCAATGAGATCTTACTACTATAATAGAAGACATACCCATAAAAAAGTGACAATTTTTTTTAAACTGGAAGACAATTAGGTATAACTTTTAACTTACTCATTATATAACTACTTTGCCAACTTTATACTAGAAATAAAACTTATCCCAATATTGAAGTCTTTTACAGTTATGCTATAGTAAAACATATCCATATTTACCTATATTTATAGCTATATCTGCAACTATGTCTATCTCTGTATATGGTGAAGTCAGAATCAGAGAATCTGGTTTCTAATATTAATAGCACTTACCTTTTAATGTTATTGTGAGGAACACTTGAGATGATATTACTAAAGCTCTGGATACAATCCCTATTATATAAATATAAATATTTATCATAATTGTTACTATTATTATGATTGACTATCATCCCTAACTCTTTAATAGCAATGTGACTTTTTGCAGGTCTCAACCTCTATAAGCCTCAGTTTCCTAATTTATAAAATAAGAGGTTTGGGTTAGATTATCTCGAATGTCCCTTCAAGTTATAAACAAATATATGACATTTGGGGGCTACCTTCTGGTACAATATCCTTGTTTTCCTGTCCCCTGTCAGTGAAGACCCAGAAAAAACTGAGTAAATGAAACTTTTTTTTTTTGAACCAAGGATTTTAATATTTGTTAATCTATCCTTCACAAAGTTGAAAATAATTCTAAAATAACTCAATTTAATCTTAACCATCTTATCTTGATATTCTGGAATTAGATGTAGAGAATAAAGAAATGATAAGCTATAGATCAATAGAGGCAACTCAAAGGAGCAAAATATTTTTTCATTGACAATGAAATGGTACTTACAATAAGAAGCACAGTGGTGTGTTTCCAGTCTATAAAGGTTTTCAATTGGATCCAACTACAAATTTATGTAGAAGAATCTTACTCCTTGGAGTTCTGCTTATTTGGGGAGTGGGGCAAATGGAGGGAAGGAAGGCTGAAAACATTAAAAATATACATCTATTGGAAGCAGAAAGTCTTTGTCATTTTAATAATAAAAGCTGTTATCAGATGCCAAAAGTTTTATTTTTTTTAGAAAAAAAATTTTGTTTACAATTCATTTAAATGTTGACTACTCTTTTGTTAAAATAACACAAAATTTTAGAGATTATGATTTGTCAGGTTTATTAGAATTGTCTCTTATGTTTATTATTTAATCAATATAATTTTCATTTAGGTAAGCATTCTATTTAGTTATAACTCATGGGCATGTTGGAAATTTGCCTCATTATTTCTATAAATAAATAATTCTTCAAAATAATCTTGCAATACCAATGTCACTAAAATATAACCAGGAAATATAATTTCATAAAAGAAACAATTATACTCAAATTAATTTGAAATAAATTATTTTTTACCAGCAAAAAAATAAATTCCCAGAAAAATGAAATTACACATTTGTTTTGCCAATCTCTTAAAAAGGAACTCAATTACAAAACCTACAAAACATGCTCCTAAAAAGACTTGCCAATTTCTCCAAGAAAAATTCACATTTTTATTAGAAAATTTGTTTTTTTTGAAAGATTTGATGACTGATTCCTTACTAAAGTTTATCAAACACAAATGTTTCTTTGTCATCATTATACTCATAATAATTTAAATCATTGAAAAAATATGACTAAATAAATTGGCACTAAATTTTAAAGGAAAGACAAATTGAATATAGTTATGAGGTATTATAGATGTTCCAAAAATAACTTTTTTTTCCATTTTCTTCACTTGTATTTACTATAATCCCAATCAAAGGAAAATAAGTGAATTTATTCTGAATTTGAAGGAAAAAAGACCACAGGAAAGAAAAGAAAAAGTTAAAGGCATTCCTGTTGATGTGTCTGGAATCCTGCTTCGTTATCTTAAACAAATAAATTTCAGAAAACTATTGTCATATTAAAAAAAGGTAGGAAGCTGAATGTCATTTGTTGGAAAAGCTTTCCTGTTAGCAAATCAACAGATGGAATATGCTATTTTAAATATATCTTATTGTGGTAATTTTAATTGGTATAAATTTTGTACTGATTTCAATGTAAACTATGTATTTATGTCTTTCATATATATGTACTTGTGATTTATTCACCCTTAACATTTGAAATATAAAATATAAAAAAATTGAAATTCTCTTATAAGAATTTTTTTAAATCTAAAAAGAACAGTATACATAGAGATATATACATTTTAATGGGAAGTTATATCAATATTTATTCAGAGCAAGTGTAATACAAACATCTTGTGAATTAAAATTTCAGTCATATTTGCTAGAACTTGATAAAATGGCTCAATTTACCACTTTTCAGGAATTACTCTAAAAGTTTTTAATAACATAAGCATGGGTCAGGAAATAATTTATCACCAACTTGAAATGTTTAAATGTCTCTTTAAAATACCATAAAAATTTACTCGTCCATAATAAGTTACATGTTAGGATGGGATGGTTATATTTTTACTTAATGCTGAAAATATTCTTAATCAGGATCATTGTGTTTAGTCACTCCATAGCTACTAGATTAAGTTATCCTAACCTACAGTGTAACAAAGCTAAGGAATTCCATGTCTAGGTCAAAATGCAGCCTTTAAATTACAGATGTACTTAGTTAAGCATATGAAAAAAGAAGTATTCATTTATTTTAGAAAAAAAAATTGCTGTTATTCTGTCCATCTGTACTTAGTTAAGCATATCAGGCTAACTCTGGATCCTTATTTCAAGATGGGCAATATTCCAAATTCTATATATAACCTTAAACTGCATTCTTGATTAGATATGTTAATCAAACTAGTTTTATAGCAGTAATCTCTTTTATAATTACATATATACATATACAATTATTTTCTATGTGTATGTATGTATATACACACATATATATATAAACACGTATCACTGTATTCACACATGCATGAGCATGTGTAATAAGTTTAAATATGAGAAAATGATAATTGCACAGGCAATAGAAAGCACAAGAATGCTTATTCGGGAATGTGTTTAACTAGATGGCCTTGGAGATGATTCTTAGCTCTAAAATTCTGCATGCGTTTTGTGTGTGTGTGTTGAGAAATGAGAATGCAGGTAGAACAGAGAAAAGTCTGATAATCAGGGAGAAAAGAAAAAATAACAAGGAAGAAATGGAAAGAAGCTTAATATCTACATGACATTTTGGAAGACAGGTAAAATAAGCTACTATTTACCTTGGGGCTTTGGGAAAAAAAATCTTCTAATTGTGGATTCAACAAAGCCTGTTGAATTTCAATAAAAGGAATAGTTGAGAAAAAGGCAAGAAAGTCAAGTAAAGAAAAAATTGTTGGAGTTGCCAGTGATTAGTCAATTAGGAAGAGACTTAACAGGGTGAGAGCAAAGGAGTTTTGTCTGTCATAGCTAATGCAAAGATGGTATCATTTAAAGAGGAGGGTCTTTCTAGGGATAAATAAATACATAGCTAAATAATCAGATAGGTGTAACCTTTATTAAACACTTACTACTTGTCAAAGTTGCAAAGTAAATAGAACACTGGGCTTGAAATCAGGAAAATATCTTCATGAATTAAAATTTGGCCTCGACACAATATCTGTGTGACCCCAGACTAGTCACTTGATCCTATTTACCTCAGTTTCTCCTCTGTAAAATGAACTGGAGAAGGCAATGGTAAACCATTCACTCAACCATTTTTGTCAAGAAAATCCCAAACACGGTCACAAAAAATCAGAGACAAAAGAAATGATCAGTAACACTTATCAAATTCTTTACTAAGATGACAGGAAAAGATAATGAGGAATGTTGCAGGGGATGTGGGAAAACTGGGAAACTAATACATTGTTTGTGAAGCTGTGAACTGGTCCAATCATGCTGGTAGAGCAATTTGGAACTATGATCAAAGGGTTATCAAAACATGCATATCTTTTGATGCAGCAGTTTTTCTACTGGGTTTATATCCCAAAAAGATCTTAAAGGAGATAAATAGACCCACATGTGCAAAAATGATTTTCGCACTCTTTTTTATAGTGGCAAGAAACTGGAAAGTTAGTGGATGCCCATTAGCTGGGGAATGGCTGAATAGGTTAAGGTACATGAATGTTATGGAATATTGTTGTTCTATAAGAAACGATCCTAGGGATGATTTCATAGAGGCCTGGAGAGGCTTAATGTGAAATGATGCTAACTGAAATGAGCAGAACCAAGAGATCATTATACACAGCAACAAAAAGATTATACAATGATCAGTTCTGATGGAAATGGTTCTTTTCAACAATGAGGTGATTGAGGCCAGTTCCAATGATCTTGGGATGAAGAGAGACATCTACACTCAGAGAGAGCACTGTGGGAGCTGAGGAGGATTATAACATTTAGCATTTTTACTTTTTTGTTGTTGTTTGCTTGCATTTTATTTTCTTTTTCATTTTTTCCTTTTTGATCTGATTTTTCTTATGTTAGCAAGATAATTGTATAAATATGTATGCATATGTTGGATTTGATATTTTTTTTTTACCATGTTTAATATATGTTGGATTACTTTCCAACTAGGGGAGGAGGTAGAGGGAAGAAGGAGAAAATTGGAACACAAGGTTTTGGAAGGGTCAATACTGAAAAATACCCATGCATATGTTTTGTAAAAAGCTTTGATTAAAAAAAAAAAAAAAAAAAAAAAAACAACCTTTACTAAATGCTGCGATATAAGAAAAGAAAAAAACCCAAAAAGTGGTCCCTAGTCTCTACATTCTAATAGGCAAAAATCAAACGTTAAGGTGACCTGAAAAGAAAAGAGAAAGGGCAACACAACTAACTGGCAGGAGGAGAGTAGGTAGCTATGGAAAAAAAATTCATTTTGTCTATAGTTTTTCTGTTTTGTCTGTTATTCTGTTCATATTGCCCAAATCCTTGCAACCTATATTGAGGAAACAGAAAGTTTTTGAAATACTTCTGTCTTTTAGAGCAAGGATCTGTGAAGAAATAATCCATCCAATTACCTTCCTTCTTACACTTAACCAGTCTTATTTTGACACCCCCCCGCCCCCCATCAAGCTTTCACCAATCAAAGGATATCCTATACCTAAATTGCCTTCTACCTTATGAAAAGGTATATAAGCCTTGTCCTTTTGTTTCTTGGATGAACTCGTTATGGGTATGGTTCCTATGCTGATGAATTCAACAAATACTTGTTGGTTCCTAAATTTTCTGATTCTAGTATCAGCTTGTTTGTCACTGAAAACTGAAGTTGAAGATGAAATGAAAAGTCTGAATGGGGCTCAAGATATGATGATTCCCAATAGAAATTCAACAATATCTTCTGAAAAATATGTTTTGCCTTTGTTTCTGTTATTGTCAAATAACAATTGTATGTTAAGGAAGTGTTATCTATTCTTCCTGATAGAGGCAAAAGGAATATTGTTTCCCTATCCATCTTATCAAAGATAATGAGGTATTCCTTGAGGAACTGAAGAAGCCTTACAAATAGATTTTTTTTGTTCAATCAGCAGAACTAAAATGGGTTCATGCAAATAAAATTATACCAGATTAACATCAGTTTTCTTTTCTCATTGATTGGTACATAAGATGCTGTTGAAGATGTTGTATGTCTGGATTTTGGTAAGGCATCTGGAAAAGTCTTTTGGAAAAGTCACAGTAGAACAGAATGGAGAATGTGGCTTAGATGCTACATCAGCATAGAATATTCAAAAGTGATTGAATAAATTAAAAGGCCAGAAGAGTAAATAAACTCCAAAGAAGGCCTCTAATAGGGGCTTTATAATAGAGATTGACTAACACACACACACACACACACACACACACATATATATATATATATATATATATATATATATATATATATAATATATATAAATATAGAAGAGAACTACTCTTATTCCAGTTCTAGGGAACTTTTTATTATTAGTGTCTTAATTTCACATATGAAATTTTATAAAGTATAACCACCATGATGAAAAAAGATTTTGATATGCTAAATAGATGAGTCAAATTTTAGAAAATTAAATCTAAATTGTTACAAGTGTGAAGTATTTTTACTGTGTCTTTTTCAAATTATTTTTGCTTAGTAGAACCTCTCAGTTTGTAATCCATTGAGACAATCTTGAAAAATCCCAGGTTACTTGTTAACTTCTATGAGTCACTGGAGTAAGAAGCTGATAGATTTTGTCTGCTTTTTCAAAATCACTCTAATAAAGTCTGAAGAGACATAATGTCAGAACATTGGCAATTAGATATTTTTTGGCCCGTGAAAAGATAAAAATATAAAAACAGAGGAATTTATGGCCTTTTTTACTTTTCTAGTGACACAGAAATATTGTAAGAAATTAAACAATAGAAAGAAGATACACTGGTACAACAAAAAATTATTTTAAAGTTTACAAAGTTCTTTATATGCACATACAAATATATTTGTGCATAGATGTATATACTATATATGACATATATACACTCATACATACATATAAATAGATGCATATGTGTGTACACACACATATAAATCTAAGTCCTTACTATTTCCTAGTAAGGTAGGAGCTATCATTACCTCCATCCTATATATCAGGAAGCTGATATCTAGAGAGACCCAGTAATTTGTCCAAGGTCATACAGCTAAACAAATTCTCTGAAGTTGCTTTTAAACTCAGATCCTTCTGATTTCCAGGCTAGAATTCCATCCATGGCGCCACCTAGTGTCTCCATATTTTATGAACAATAGTCCAAGAATCTTAAATCAAGTGCAATAGAACTAGAATAGCTAGTCTAATTAAAATTCTTAAAATGAATTGCCTTTGTATGTTTCTAGTAGCTTATTTGGTGAAAATATAATAAATTACATTTTAATACTGTACTTTCAAATAAAATAAAATCATTATTTCTATAATGATTTCTTTTCCATACTGTATCTTTAAAGGATAATTGTGATCAAATAGGGCTATAATCTACCTTAGGAAATGTCCCAATTAGAAGACCTAAATTAATGTATATAATCATAGACCAGGAGAACCTCTGGGAGAAAATCTAGTCCAATCTCCTGCATTCAGACAGGTCTATACTTAAAACTTCTTAGGTTACATTTATCCTTTTTTTTTTTTTCCCTACAAAGTTTTACCAATGAAAAATTTCCATAAATCTATTCATTGTTCATTTTTACAGTTAGTAAATTCAGAAAAGGAGTGCTTTAATGGGAAAAGTAGTAATATAGAATCAGGAGAGCTATTTTAGTGTGGACTTTAATGCTAACTACTTTTGTATCATTGGTCAAATCAATTAATATCTCTAGAGCTAAAGTTTATTCATCTCTAAAATGAATTTGATTCTCATGATTTTTCCCTTTTGTTCTGATTTTTCTCTCCCAACATGATTCATGAGGATGTATGTATAAAAATAAAGGTATATACTATATGAGAACAAAAAAGTTTCTACATGTAACTAGGAAAAATGAACATTTTAAAAATTAAATTAAATTAATTTGAGTATAATTGATCCCTTCAAAATGAAATAGTCTATTATTCTGATATGATCACTATGTAGACACAAGATTGGTCTGTTTAGTAACATATAGACAGTGTTGGTAAACCTGTTAAAACATCAACAAACTTTGAAGGAAGACTATTAATTTAGACCCTTGATTAAAAGAAACAAAACACATATTGGAACGTATTTAAAGATCTAAGAATTTCTTTTCATTGAAAGTTACTGAAATTTTATTGACTAGGTCAATAGGAGATTTATTCAGCTTGTCCTGCTTATCACAAGTCCAAGTTAATATTTCAATTCCTACTTTGCTTTGTATTAGAAATAGTTAACTTCATTTGCAAATGGATGTACTGATTTGAGAACAGGCAGGTTTCTTCATATGATCAATATTGGTAATGTTTCTGCCCTACTCAATTAGTTTTACAATGGTTTATATCCATATTTTCATGAATATTTACATTTGCACATATGTCTATATTTGTACATATAACTCATACTATTTTTATATTGCTACCAAACGCATCATGTTTAGATCAACAAAGAGTAAATAAAGTTGATGCAAGTTTTCTTTTGAGTTGATACAAGTAATTCTTTTGAAATACTTGGAGAAGTTCAAAGAAGGAAATATGACTTGGGAAAAATTAAGTGAAACACAATTAGCTTAATGTACAGGGGTTTATTAAATTTGTTTCTTTATATATATTTTTAAAATGTAGATCACCTCCAAGTTTAGCTGGTTTTTAATTAAAATTTGTTTTTGTTGCAAACCATGATAGCCTACTATGTTTATTATTGTTTGTATCTGTGGAGTCCATATTAACAATTCTCACAGGAAGCATTTAGAAATGTCCCTGTTTGAAAGAGTAGATGATGAGAATGTGGGAGTAATGCAGGTGCAAGACAGCAAATGAAAATTAGTACCCATGAGTTTGCAATCAGCATCTAAGAATAAAAACGCTTTAGAAAGCTTGAAAAGGCAGTTTTCTCTTCTTTCTACAGGAGGTTAATATTGCATTTCTATACCTAAATATACATCTCAGCACTTCTCGAGTTTTGGAGGAAAATACTAATGGATTTATTAGTATTTGTAATATTTTAAAAATTATTCATTAGTAGAAGAGACCTAGATTTTTGCCTTCTTCACCTACATGAAGTTTCCTGAAGTGGAATTAACTTTAACATTCACAACCTTTCAACAGAGATGAAAATTCAAGTAGCAAATGCTTATGATATAATAGATATAATTAGCTTTTATATAATGCTTTAAAGTTTGCACTATACATTGAATATTATATTTTATACTATCCTCACAACAATTCTGAAAGATAGATTTTCTTTCCATCTTCATTTTACAGAGGAGGAAAGAGACAGAAATGTTAAGTAACTTTTTTACAGTTACATGTAATAAATATGGCAGGAAAGCTTTCAACTCATGGATTTCTGATTCTAAAATTAATACTGTACTATGTCACCCATTTCACATACATAAATATATTTGTTTATGTGTATCTGTATATAAATGATAAATAGAATCATATACTGCAACATGATCATTATTCCAATTTCACTTTTAAGAGTATTATTATATATGATGCATTGCTCTCATAAATAAGTGATAATCATATTATTTGTATAGTGATTTAAGATTTGCAAAATATTTTACTAACATTATTAAATTATATTCTCACAACAAATCCAGAAGGCACGTGGTACTGTTATTTCCATTTTTAAAGCCATCTGAAGACAAATTTGAATTCAGGTCTGTCTCTGGTCTCTGGTTCAGTACTCTATTGTGCTTAATGAAGAAATGAATGAATAAGAAGAAAAGAAGATTTAGGTATGAATAAAAATTTCCTAACCAAAAAGATAAAAACAGGATATATTTTTAAAAATTTTTAATTAAAACTTTAAATACATTATTTTATGTGATTGTGTTTTAGTTTCCAACTTGTATAAGAACTTCAAAGTAACCAGTTTTCTCATCTTCACTTCATAGTGTACTGAGATTACTTCCAGTAATCAAATTTGTTTTCTCATGAGCAATTCGAATATCTATGTTTTCATAAATTTAGACATTACACATATATGTGGATATATGAATATATGTGTGTGAAAATGTGTTTATGTATATATATGTATATGAAAATATGCATGCTTATGTATATCAATGTGCATTATGAAAATATATATTGTGTTTTTGAAAGAATAAAAGCTTCTTTTCTTTAGCCTGGTTTGCCATTTTTCAAGCAATTTTTGATGAAGAGGTGAAAAATAATATGTCACTATTCTGCATGTAATAATATATTTCTAGAAAGGTATTAAATTTCATATCATTATTGTGGCAATGCTCAGATACTTAATACAAAGGGAAAAACTTTAACATAGATAAGCAAAATAAAATGTGCATATTTAATAAAACATAGGAAAATTGTCAAAATTTAAAATCTAGTTGACTTTGAAATACATACAATATAAATATAAATTTTATGCTTTCTTCATAGGAATTTAACAAGTCAAAGGCTTTTATTCCTTTTTTTAATTAGAAAAATGGCCCAGTAGTCACTAATATAGATATAGATATAGATGTAGTACATATAGATGGAAATAGATATAGATTTTTTTATTTTAATGTATTAATTTGGGTTTTTTTGCAAGTCAATTGGAATTGTGACTTGTCCAATATCACACAGCTGGCAAGTGTCTTATAGATTTTTTTTTCTTTTTCATTTGGTTCATCCTTTATCTCTGATGTTACCAGATATCTTTAAAAGAAGAATCCTTACAATGCAATCCTTGGACAGAAAATGTTATCTGAATCTAGAAAAAGAACTATAGAGATTGAATGTAAATCAACACCTACTATGTTCACTTCTTTTTTCTCTCTCATGTTTTTTTTTTTCTTTTTTGCTCTGATTTTTATCTCCAACATAAAGCAATGTGTATTAAAAATAAATTGAATAGTGAAAAAAAGAAAGAAGAATCCAAAGAGAAACTAACATTTATAGTATAGAACAATTTGGAGATTGTTTTTTCTTTACTATGTTATATTATAAATATAGTCATTTAAAAGGCGATACAATATTAAGTTCCCTAAAGAAGTTCTACAAATATCAATATGAGCAATGCTTCAAAACCATCTTTTCAATCTTTCATTTTTGTTTAGGTTTTTTTCATTTTTTCTGTTGTATTTGATACTTTGTGATACCTTTTGAGGTTATTTTAGCAAATATATTGGAATTATTTCCCATTTCCTTCTCCAGCTTATTTTACAAATGAAGAAATGAAGGCAGACAGGTATGCTTCTATAAGTGTCTGAGATCAGATTTGAACTAAGATCTTCCTGACTGCAGCCTCAGTCCTGTATCTACTGAGACACTTGGCTATCCCTTCAATCTTTCACTAACGTTTTAATATTGTGATTTTGTGAGGTATAAAGGCAATTTTTTAGGTTTGTTATTAAAAAATAAACCATCTATAAACATTATTTATATCCTGTGCTTAAAATATAAGAAACAGAAGATTTTGTTTTAATTCATAGATATTGGTTTATATTTATGAGTGATTCAAAATCAAATTTGTTGATAAGGACTTCCAGGAGCCCCGTTGGAGGACTAAACAGTAAATCACTGCAACTCTCCCATGCTCATTGCTAGGCAAACAAAGTAAAGTACCCCAAGAACACAGAACCAGCAAGGAGAGAGGGTGGAACAAATTTTTAGCCTAGGAAATTTGAAAGATCTATAGAAGGGGTCCATCTCACTTGGGTAAGGGAGCAGAGGGAAGTTGAGTACAAGAATTTTCCAATGAGCCAGCAGCAAGTCCTGACTCAGCAAATTAGTAGGAAATCTTGTGCCCTAGCAGGGTGAAGTGGGTGAACATCAGTACCAGTACCTGTTATATGCCTTAGAATAACTAGGGGAACTAGCATTGTTTTCAGCTCCAGGAGCCATCATATGCTTTGGTGTAGCTCTGGAAAAACCTGTATACTCCAGCAGCCAGATCTCAACTTGTCTCAACAAAGCTCTAAGCAAACCAACATATGCTAACCCTACATACGTGTCTAAGCAAAGTCGGTCACCAGCATCAATCTCTAGATACTTTAGCATAGTTTTGGGCAAAAAGGTAGCCTTCAGAGGTCAGATTGTGGCTTGCTTCAGTGAAAGCTCCAGGGAAATGCAAAAACACCACACTGAACCTCAGACCATGTCAGACATTCACCCCAGATCAGCAACAGGGAAGCTGCTAGACTTCTCCAGCCTCCTACAGCACCATCTTTCCTGACTCCATGCCTTCAGTGAAGATCCTGACAAAATCTTCCCCTGACAGACAGTACTCTGCCAGTCTGGGAGAAGAGATAAAATTTAAAAGAAAGAAAAACAGCAATAGCAACAGAATCTTCCAATAAAAATATAATGACAGAAAAATGAAGATTCAAATTCAGAAGAGGACAAAAAGGTCAAAACAACTATGGGCAAAAGTCCCAAAGAAAAATGGGGAGTGGTTGCAAACCCAGAAAGAACTCATAAAAGAGCTGAAAGAGGAGCATAAAATGATGTAAAAAGTTAAAAGAAAAATGAGGAAAAGAAATGATAATGATGCAAGAGAATATGAAAAGAGAAACAGAAAGAAACAGAGGCATACAGAGAAAAAGACAGAAGAGAGAGAGGGGGGAAGAGAGCATAGCTTGAAAAATCACTTAAAAAGTAAAGTTGGAAATGATCTAGGAAGACATCAGAGTAGGTTGGTAAAGTTCTCCATATTTCTACCACAAAGATTACACATTTGCTCCTCAGGGCAAACATAGACTTGCAGCAGAAAATCTAGTTTTGGGTTGTTCCACGGGTACAACCCAAAAGGATCAGAAGAAAGACCCATGAGGGGATTTACCAATATGAAGAGCAAACACCTCTGGGCTAGCTCCACAGAAATACCAAGTGGGAGACTCTGGGGCTGGCTGGGTATAACTGGAGCCTCAGTAGGAATTTGAATTTCCCAAATGGCTTGTTAAGATGGGAATCTGAGTTCATGAAGACTTATTGAACCTTGACTGATTAGTAACACTAAGCCCAGTTCTGCTGAAGAGATGCAGCCCTGGGCCAAAAAGAAAAAAAATCAAATGAGAGGCATTGAGGAAAAACTAACACTAAAAATCAAAACCATCCAAGAAAAACAAGATTATGAAAAAAAAAAAGTTAACCAAATTGAGGAGATAAGTGTCCCAAAGATGAAAATAAAATAAAAGAATAATCTAAAAATATAAGAATCACTGGACTATTTGAAAGTTGTGATCCAAAAAATGAATCTTGATACAATAATGCAAGAAATAATCCAAGTAAATTGTCTTGGAGTAATAGAAAACAAGTGGAAAGTAGGAAAAGAAAAAAAAGTGATGCATATGTTTGTTTTAAACTCATATAAACACATATTCCTGATAGTGTTTACCAATGAAATATTTAATTGAAAACCAAGAACATGCACACTACTTAGGATGAAGAAATTAACATAATTATTCTGTCTTTTTTTTGCTGTCAGCACTCATCCATTTTTTTTGACTTTTTGAAGTCAGATTTCCATTCTTTCAGTATCTAGTTTAAGGCACTTTCCACATGATTCTTTTTTATGGGCCAGAATTTGAAATAAGATGCTAAGTAATTATGTACTTAGTACTTATTATTCTTCACACCTTTAGAGGGCATACATAAGGAGGAGTTCACAAACCCATTAAGGACAAGCCCACTCTTGGATTTCTGAGAGATTCACAAGTCAGAAACCCCCAAGCCTACTCTCTGGGAGAAGGAGTCAAGATTCATTCCAACTTCCATCTTTGTGCTGGCTGGAGACATTCGGAGAGAGCTCTTGGAACCAAGGAGAGAGATAGGCCTCTATTAAAGCTAACTGGGCCCAGGAAAAGAGACAAGACTTTGAAGGAGAAAATAAAGGATCTGGACTTTAACTCCTGGCTTCATTTAGGATTATTGAACTGAACTGAAATGAAGGCTGCTCCCAGAAGCCCCCCAAGAAATCTGCTCCCAGAGAATATTATATTTTAGAGAAGAGAACACTATAATTCTTTATCATTATTTACAAGAAAATATTTTTATTATTATTTTTCATAGTTACCATCTGGTAACAGAAATGCATTTGTTTGTCTAGAAAATGATATAATCATAATTAAAAGAAAATAACCTTAAATTTTACTTTATTTTGGCCATGATACATTATTGATTCAAACTGAATGTGCAGTCTACAAAAAAAAATCAAATACACAAAACAAAATCCTTTTTCATATAACCTACAGTACAGTTACAATTCCCCTATCCTAAGTACATCAAATAAACTCTGAGCATAAAAGTGTAAAGGTTTGAACTAAAAGTATGAACTCTGAGCTAGAGAATTGCCAAGTACCAACTTACCACTTAGTAAGAACCTAACATATATGTATGTATATATATATATATATGTACATACATATATGCATATATTTATATACATTATACATATATGAATGCTTATACATTTGTGTATTATATATGTATGTACACATACACATATATATTCATATATGTGCATAAAATTTTTACTTCATGGAGTTGTTAAAAAAAAAAAGTGCATTAGTGAACTATGGATAAGATTTGTGGTGAATTTTTTTTAACCCTAAGATCATAGCTATAAATTGTGTCCATTTTTAAAAGATCAGTCCTTCCAATATGTCATTTTTCTGTCAATATTCTCTTTTGGGTTTTTGGATAATTATGATTTGCTATAAAAAATAAAGCTGAACACCGGTTTCTAGGAATTCTTTTGTCTTTCTGAGAAATATCTAAATCCATCCCTCTACCCAACTATCTATCTAGCATTATTTTCAGACATATTAGTAAGACATCAGCTAATGCAAACAATTATTTCTCTGCAGGCATCATATTAATACTTACTTTGGCATAGTAATAAGTGACTTGTTTTTCTTTCTTTATTATACTCTCACTTCCCAAATCCTCTTCCCCTTGACACCGCAAGGGACCAACATAGGATATTTGTCAGTTTTGGATGGGCTAAGAAGTGGGCATCATATCCCATAGGTAATGTTACATAGGATGTTGGAGTCTATGCACTCACATGTCAATATGTATAGAGCATTACATAATATTAATAAATAAATAGTTTTTGTCCTTGGTAACGTACCATAGTCAACTTCTTGGTTTAGTTTCTCTTATCTGAATAGTAGCTATTCAAAGAAGTGTTCATAGCACAGGACAGCTTTTTGGTCACTTTCAGTGGCATGTGCTGTTTGGGATACTTCCTATAGAGAGTTAAGTTGATTTTATATATACATATATATATATATATATATATATACACACACACACACACACACACTTAAGGATCGACCCTTGAGAAGTAAGAATCAGTGAATTTCAGTGGAAAAAGTACATTCTCCTCTTATTTTGTTTTTCTTTTATCCATAGCTTATGGTATGGAACTCTTGCAACTATTAATTCTTTCTTTGAACTTTGTGAGAAAAGGGGAAGGGAATTTCTCTTTCCTCTGAATGCATTACTTTCTTTAGGTGAACCTGACTTTGGATCTCACAGCTCTAGTCCTCTGATGTGCCTTTTCCCTCTGAGTATAGGTGAATAATAGTCATTCTTAGTGAACACTTTATGAGTGCAGAAGTCAGAAACTTCTGTATTGGTTGCCCAGTATAATGTTATTTCTGAAATAATTTCTTAAATAAAACTATGACAATGCTGTGATGAGCCAAAGCCATGCCCTGTCTTGACAAAAGACATAAAAATTAAGTGTGTTGCTCAGACAGTACAGAGAAAAGAACAAGGTGAAATTCTTGCTCAACAGTTCCAAAAAGTCTTTCATATTTTAATGTTTAAAATGTCAGTCTTCTGAGAAAATATAATAGCTATTATGGGTTTATGTGTCATGTATTATGTATTTGTCAATGCCTAGTCTTTTATGTTCTAAATATTTCTTTTATAGCTAAAGAAATAATTACAGAATTCCACTCCTGATGTACTTTGCTCATTGACTACCACTCCAGAACAATTTTTTCATTCCAATTAAGGGAGTCAGTAATACATGAATCAGTCATAATTGGTGTATGTATATGTATGTATGCATGTGTGTTTGTCATATATGCATGTGCATATATACTTATTGTATACACATGTGTGTTTGCACATGTACAAGTGTATATATTATGTTTATATGTATATGCACACACATTATCTAGAAAAGATATATATGTATATATATATATATTTAATTAGATGTGGATATATATATGTATATTATATATGTGTGTATGTATGAAGATAGATAAATAGATAAACATAAAGAGACAGAGAGGGAGGAATATGGTGATCTCTAGAGTAGGAATGACTCAGGGTGAGAAAAGCCTGAATCCTCTCTGTAAGCCAGGTTGTCTAAGAGGCAGGGAGGAGGTCCATTTGTGGAAGGGTAATCTCTAATGCCATGATAGCAAATTTTTATAGATAAATAAGAAGTTAATTACTTAAAACAAAAGGTTATTTATGCTAGTGTTGAAGAAATTATAATTAAGTCCTATCATCCACATTAGGGCAGTTAAAATTAAATTATATTTAATAAAGTATCTTCTTAAAATATCTCCATCTTTGGAGATAAAAGGGCATTTCCAGATTTATTTTGGATATCACAAAAAGTTCTTGTTTCAACATGAGACATGAGAATTTTTGTTTTCCAACCTGAAAAATTCTAAACCCACTATGGAGCAAGCACACTTAGCAAGTCTCATTTAAATAAAGGATCTGCCATATGGACATTTTAATGTGAAGATGTTCTGGAATTAATTACAGAATTGGAAAACTGCAAAGCATGAAAATGCATTTTTGTTCAGGAGGTTTTTCTTTGAGTGAAAGTGAATGGCAATTTTTATCCTCCAAATAAAATATGTAGATGTAGAATATAAACTATCCATCTCTTGCTACTATATACTTAAACTCTGGAATTCCTTTTTCACCTTCACCTTGTCCCTATCCCCCAACCTATGTGGGATATTTCCCTCTGAATTTTTTTTCATTATATTGTTTCAAAAATATTAATGGCTTATTTTAACATCATTTTCATTTCCAAATAAATAACTACTCGCTTTACTATTCAATTAGAAATCTCTTTTCACAATGACTGAATATGTGTGCTTCTGTGTGCACTTATGTATTTGTGCAAGAGAGGAGACAGAGACAGAGACTGAGATAGAGTCAAAGAGACCAAGAGAGACACAGATTGAAGCAGAGAGAAAAGCATTTCAGAGAATCAGAGAAACCAATTAGCATTCCAACTCAATCTGCAAGTGTGTGTGTGTGTGTGTGTGTGTGTGTGTGTGTGTGTGTGTGTGTGTGTGTGTGTTCCAAATAATTGATTTCCAAAATTCCCCCTTCTGAAAATCAGGAAGGAAAATTCATCTAGGGCTAGACTTTTGAATCATTATACAGGATTCATTTTAATGTATTTTGGGGGTATGTATTATTTTAGGTATTGTGTATACAATTTTCCAGTTATACTCACTCCTTTCTGTATCAATTCATATATATTTTCTCAGACTATACAGAATTATTTACCTGTATCATTTTTGTGCTTTCTTGTTCCAAGATTTATTCATTCAATAGTGAAAGGACATATCTTTTTTTTTTTTTTTTTTATCAATCATCCATATCCGTCCATATTCACCAACAGGTGGAGGTTACTATGGAGAGTTTTGTGTTTATAGGATTTTTCTGGTTTGTTTGGCCTCCTTGAGGTATATGGCTAGCACTGGAATCTTCTTTCCTAAGGGGACATTTGTTCCCTTTCTTAATATAATTTCCCCCTGTTTTCTCCAGCATATTGCTTCTTCTATCATCCATATTGTCTCAGTAATTTGCAATCATTCTCTTTCTATAAGGCTGTTCATACTGCCTATAAACCTATCTTGTTTACTAAATTAAAAGAAACAAAACAAAACAAAACAAAAAAGTAAGCAAATAACCCCGACATTTACTCTTATTTGTTATCATATTATATCTCTTCTCTCTTCTATGGCTAAAACCCTTGAGAAGACTTTCTAAAATTGGTTCCTGTAGAGTTAGGGCTAGCTCCCTGGTGGGCCTCGGGGTCAGCCAGAGTCAGGATAAATTAAAGTCTTTGGTCTTTAGGGAGAGAAGTGAAGGAGGCAGACAAATTGTCACGAGGCTTGCTAAAGATGTATCCTGAATTCTGGAGTCCAGAGTCACCAACCTCTCTCCTCCTCATCCTTCTGCCAAATGTCTCTGGCCTCTCTCCTTCACCCTCCAATCCTTCCCTGTGATTATCTTAACACCAAACATTCAGCCAGCACCAACTGTGAGAAGAGCCATTTATCAAAATATATGCTAATAGAGTCATCTCACATCTAATAGGCAATTAGCCTTAAGTGCTCAATTGTCTAATTCAAACATACCTTTTTGGAATCTCAGCCCTCTGCAGGTTCTTCCTCTTCCCATCCTTTCACTTTTTTTCTAAGTTTATATAGTCTAGTTGTAGATCTTTTCATTTATAATCTACACAACTAAAGTCCCTTTCTCAATATTCATTCTTTTTGACCTTTCTGAAAGTTTGATAAGCTTAATCACTTTGTTTCCTTCATATTCTTTTTAGGTCTTTGTGCTATGTCTCTCTATTTTATGCAGTTTGTTAATATAGATTTAAACTCTCTCATGAATTCCAACTTATTATTAAGCATTTTGAAATGGATGTCTGGAAATGACTCAAATTCAACTTGTTTAAAACTGAACTTCATGGTTCCTCCTCACTCCCAAATTACTCTTTCTTTTTAACTTCTCTATTGCTGTTGAGGTTTTAACCATTCTCCAAGTAACATAGAATAGTTAAAAAATCCAGGAGAGTTTAATTTTATATCTTTCATATATCCTTTTTTTTCTCCCGATACTGCTACTACCCTAGGATACAGGTCTTCATCACCTAATTTCTACAGTACTGCTGTAACAATCTATCTGATTTCTTTGCCTCTAGTCTTGCCCCTTCCCAATCTACCTTCCACTCTGTTATCAAAGTGTTTTTTCTAAAAGTGCTGATCTCACAATATCAATTCATCTTTCCTTACACTTATACTATTTAATATACTCCTACAACTCTCAAGGACCTACAGGATCAAAAATAAAACACTGTATTTGGCTTTTAAAGTCCCATTTAATTTCTCCTGTTGTTCTTTTAGAGTCCTCTTACACATTTCCCCTCTTTATATACTCTATAATGTAGGGACACTGATCTCTTTGTTATTTTTCATATAAGATATTCTACCTCCTGTCTCTAGATATTATCACTGTCTGCTTCCCCAGATGTAGAGGACCACTCTAAGAAAAGTATACTTGAAGCAAGGATACTTACAGCAGGGTTTTTACTCAGTGTGATTGATGAGATAAGGGTTCTCTACTTCACATATACTTAGTACTTAGTGTGATATGGTGATATAATGGTTCTACAGTTGCCATATGCTCAGGGTGCTGTAATGATACAATTGCACTAAGGCATTTAAGGGCTGGAGAGAGAATGTGAGCGAGTGTGTGCTTGAGCTTGATCTCAGACTCAGAGACTCAGACATAGACACAGAGAAGACTGCAGATTCCAGACTACATTCCTGAACATCCTCATGGTGACCCTCCTGCTAAAACCAAGGCTAATCCAGAGATCCTCCAGAAAGCTATCCCAGACATAACATTTTGGTGTCCAATGTCTGGTGAGAGATGTAGAGGACTGCAAATATTGGGGAACTCAGAGAAAAATATACTTGAAGCAAAGATACTTACAGCAGGATGTTTATTCAGTGTGATTGATGGTGATAATGGTTCTCTAGGGTTATCTATGGCAGATATTGAGGAAGTATACTTTTCTCAGCATTCTCCAATATCTGGGGTCCTCTAACAACCCCATCTTTTGAATTACCTCTCATATCATCTTTGTCTGCCAGATTTCCTATTTCTTTTAAATCTCAGACTAAAATCTGAGACTGTACAAGAAGTCCATTTTCATACCTATTAAGATTCACACCTTGTTTGTAATTATCTCCAATTTATCATGCCAATATTTTATTTGCATATTGTTGTTTGCATGTTTTCTCCCTCACTAAACTCACCATTAAATTTTTATGCAGTTAATCAACTCATGTTTCCTTAATTTGATTTATTTATCAGAATGATAGAGTTCCCCCAGTAGTAAATAAATGTTTTTTCTTTTTTTTAAACAATTCATTATTCCTTCTCCCATCCACTATTTATTATTCCCCTTCATTACTGTCTTCACCATTTTGGGAGAGGAGAGGTGTGTTATGAAACTTCAGATTATTTTGATTTTCCCTTATCACCAATATTTTAGAACATTATAATAAAGGGTTATTAAATTTTGATTTTTATTTTGAGAATTATTTGCTTGTGACCTCTCTGGTTCACCCCAGATACAGATTCATGTTCTTAACACTTATTGTTTGAGAAATAGTCCTTATGTTTAGGCATTTGTGTTATTTCCTTGCACAATCTATTATTTTAAGATATTTGGTGGAATTTCTTCCCTTTCTTGTTGGTTCTTTATCTTATTCTACACAAATTGATTGTTTGGTATAAAATATTTCCATATTTCTATAATTTAAGTAGTTATTGTTATCATTTTAATCTCTATCATACCTAATTTAGTAAATTGTAATGTTCCCTTCTAAAATATAATGTTCTCTATGATCAGATTTCTTGGGGAGCTCCTGGGAGCAGCCTTTGTTTCAATTCAGTGTAATAATTACCCCGAATGCAGCCTCCTGTTAAAGTCCAAATCCTTTATTGTCTCCTTCAAAATAGCCCAGTTAGAAAGGGACCTGTATGTGCCAAAATGTTTGTGGCAGCCCTTTTCATAGTGGCTAGAAACTGGAAGGTGAATGGATGGCCATCAATTAGAGAATGGTTGGGTAAATTATGGTATATGAGGGTTATGGAATATTATTGCTCTGTAAGAAATGACCAGCAGGATGAATTCAGAAAGGTTTGGAAAGACTTACATGAACTGATGCTGAGTGAAATGAACAGAACCAGAAGATTGCTGTACACTTCAACAACAATGCTGTATGAAGATGTATTCTGATGGAAGTGGATATCTTCAACATAAAGAAGATCCAACTCATTTCCAGTTGATCAATGATGGACAGAAGCAACTACACTCAGAGAAGGAACACTGGGAAGTGAATGTAAATTGTTAGCACTACTGTCTTTCTACCCAGGTTACTTATACCTTTGGAATTTAATACTTAACGTGCAACAAGAAAATGGTATTTACACACATATATTGTATCTAGGTTATATTGTAACACATGTAAAATATATGGGATTGCCTGTCATCTAGGGGAAGGAGTAGAAGGAGGGAGGGGAAAATTTGGAAAAATGAATACAAGGGATAATGTTATAAAAAAAAATACTCATGCATATATACTCTCAAAAAATTTATAATTATAAAATTTAAAAAAAATAAAAAAAATAGCCCAGTTAGCTTCCTTAGAGGTCTATCTCTCTCCTTGGTTCCAGGAGCTCTTGCCACTAGTCCTTTGTCACTGCCAGCTTCAGTCTCTCCTCCCAATGTCTCCATCCAGCACATAGGTGGAAGTTGGAATAAATCTGACTCCACCTCTGAGAGTGGGCTTGCGGGTTCTGGCCCTGAGAGCTTCTTGCTTATATGCTGTGCACTGAGTATACTCCAATCATTATATCACTAGGAAATCATTATTTGTTGTAGGATTAAATCAATGCTAAATTAGATTTAACCATTGTCTCCTCAATTCCATTTAGTATCTTGTTTCAAATTCTGGTCCATAACATCTCTTTGTAGGATCAGATCAATCATACTGAAACATGCTAAATTAGATAATTATTGTCTATATCAATTCCACTGTCTTAAGAATCATAACAGTAAATAATTATTCCTCTAATCATATTTTTAAAGACATTATTTCATTCTCATCTAATATTATATGGCATCACCTTTCATAGTCATGCCACATATACATATATATATTTTAAACTGGTTAAAACTGCTATCAATTTTTGGTTAGTGACTGATTTTTAACAAACTGCTATGATATTTTCACAACAGTTGTCATATAAGGCATAATTTCCCAATTAATTTATGTTTCCATGTTTTTTGAACAATTGATTATTAACTTTATCAACATTTTTACCTATCAATTTTAAATAACTTCTGTTTTATTGAATAATTTGAGATTTATAAGCATCATTCGTCTACATTTCTTTTTAAAATATCATTTTCCTTGAGATATTTAAATTTTTTTCTGTTCCATCAAGTCAAATCAATGAATATTTATTAAGCATTTAAAATGTATTATGATCTGGAATCAAGAAAACTCATCTTCCTGAATTCAAATATGACCTCACACTTAATATCTGTGTGACCCTGGGCAAGTCAATTAACTATTTTTGCTCAGTTTCCTCAGGTGAAAATTGATCTAGAAAAAGAAATGACAAAACACTATTATGTTTGCCAAGAAAACCCTAGACAGGTTCACAAAGAGTTGGACCCAATTGAACAAAACTTTATGTACTAGGGAATCTGCTAAGCACCCAGTACACAAAAAAATCCTCTTTCCCCTCTAAAATGCTACTGCTCTCAAGAATGCCACAATTGAATGGGGCTAGATAGCTAATATCTCTTTATATTCACTATTTTGTATAGTTCTTTAAAATACATTTTTTGGTAATTTGGTTGCTATTGCCATATATCCACTAACAAATTGATTTATATAATTTTCTTTAAGGTAGATACTATTTCATTTTTTTGTCTTTTTCTCCAGCAAACTCTCAGAACCTAATAGATACTTAATCAATGTATTTCAATTGATTTAGGAAATATCATTATATTTGTTATATTGTTACCTTATACTTATAAGCAATAACTATTCATCTAGTTAATTAATTATATAAGGAATGTTTTGTAGTATATATGTTAATGGATTAAAAAAAAAAAACTTCATTGCTCCCTAGCAAATTGATTTTCATATATTTTCATTTTATAATAATTTGAATGAATTTTCTATTATTTTATAAATTTTACTGTTATATCAAAATGCTTTTGACTTTTTTTTATTAAATGCTGCTGCTTTATCTGAGCAATAACTTATCTAGATTCTTACCTTCACCAATTGTGTTATGTTTTCTTAGTAAATCACCATATCTCACAATAAGACTTGTTTTGTTGTTTTTACTTATGCCTTTAATTTTATTTCTATTATAGCTATTACTAACAGTATATATGTGTATGTATATATACATGACATAATCAACATACCTATTCTCTCCATTAAAGCAAATTGTAGTCTATGAACCCACTAAGATCTTGAGTAAATCTTACCTGTGCCCTTTCATAAATTGTTAGCAAGAGTTGTAAAAATGTTTTGAAGGACTCTGAATTAATATCTTGATATTACATTTGTGCTAATAGTATTAGGAAAATACTTATGTGTTATCCCTAACTTTCATTATATAATTATATTTTCTTACTACACATTTCTTTGATAATCTGTCACTACTCACTCTACCACCATTGGTAATACGCTATCGCTTATATAAGCTTAGTATGAATTTATCCATAGTCCTTTGAAAAACTAAAGATTGTGATGTTCACAAATTCTGGTATTCCATGAATTATAAATATAAAGATTTATTATAAAATATTTCATTTCATTAAACTTTTCAAATAACATTAAAATTTAAC
The DNA here is from genome assembly GCF_048593235.1 of Sminthopsis crassicaudata. NCBI lineage: Eukaryota > Metazoa > Chordata > Mammalia > Dasyuromorphia > Dasyuridae > Sminthopsis > Sminthopsis crassicaudata. Next base: position 321,270,630 of record NC_133617.1, on the reverse strand, counting down.
AATAATTTTATTTTAAATTTTGAATTTTCAGTTCTCTCCTTTCATCATCTCCTCAATATCTGAGAAGTAAATCAGTATATATCATACACAGGAATTCATTCAAAAACATATTTCCACAATGGCTATCTTGCAAAAGAAATCACATATGCACACACACACAAACTAAAGAATAATAAAGTACAAAAGAATGCCTCAATCTTTACTCAAAGTTTATCTATTGTCATTCTGATGATGGATAGCATTTTTCATCATGGACCTTTTGGAATTATATTATTTTGTTACCAGTAGCTTAATTAGTTAGAGTTAATCATCATTATAAATTATTGATACTGTCTATAGCAGCGTTGTATTTCTATTCGCCTCATTTCATCAATTCAAAAAATATTTCAAAAGTTTTCTGGAACCATTCATCTCATCATTTTTTACAGCATAATAATATTGCATCACAATCATGTACTATAAGTACTTGTCATTCTCAAAATTAATAGGCATCCCACCATTTCCAATTCTTTTCTCCAAAAAAGGGGTTGCTATAAGTAGTCTTGTATAAATACTGCCTCTCCATTTCTTTAATCACCTTGGAATACAGACAGAGTAGTAAGATTGCTAGATCAAAGGATTTCAGCAAATTGTTAGTCTTGAAAATGAAAAGGGAGAACTCACCACTAATGAAGAGGAAATCAGAACAATAGTTAGGAGCTACTTTGCTCAACTTTATGCCAATAAATTCGATAATTTAAATGAAATGGAAGAATACTTTCAAAAATATAGCTTGCCCAGATTAACAGAGGAAGAAGTAAGTAGTCTAAATAGTCCCATCTCAGAAAAAGAAATAGAACAAGCTATTAACCAACTTCCTAAGAAAAAATCCCCAGGACCAGATGGATTTCCATGTGAATTCTACCAAACATTTAAAGAACAACTAACTCCAATGCTATATAAACTATTTGAAAAAATAGGGATTGAAGGAGTCCTACCAAATTCCTTTTATGACACAGACATGGTACTGATACCTAAACCAGGTAGACTGAAAACTGAGAAAGAAAACTATAGAACAATCTCCTTAATGAATATTGATGCTAAAATCTTAAATAAGATATTAGCAAAAAGACTTCAGAAAATCATCCCCAGGATAATACACTATGATCAAGTGGGATTTATACCAGGAATGCAGGGCTGGTTTAATATTAGGAAAACTATTAGTATAATTGACCATATTAATAATCAAATTAATAAAAAACATTTGATCATCTCAATAGATGCAGAAAAAGCATTTCATGAAATCCAACATTCATTCCTACTAAAAATGCTTGAGAGTATGGGAATAAATGGACTATTCCTTAAAATAATGAGCATATATTTAAAATCTTCAGTAAACATCATATGTAATGGCGATAAACTAGAACCTTTCCCTGTAAGATCAAGAGTAAAACAAGGTTGCCCACTATCACCATTACTATTCAATATAGTACTAGAAACACTAGCCTCGGCAATAAGAGCCTAGAAAGAGATTCAAGGAATTAGAGTAGGAAATGAGGAAATCAGACTACCACTATTTGCAGATGACATGATGGTATACTTAGAGAACCCCAAAGACTCTGCTAAAAAGCTATTAGAAATAATTCAGAATTTTAGCAAAGTTGTAGGATACAAAATAAATCCACATAAATCCTCAGCGTTTTTATACATTACCAACACAATCCAATAGCAAGAGATACAAAGAGAATTTCCATTCAAAATAACGATAGATAGTATAAAATATTTGGGAATATATCTACCAAAGGAGAGTCAGGAATTATATGAGCAAAATTACAAAACACTTCTCACAAAAATAAAGTCAGATTTAAATAATTGGAAAGACATTCAGTGCTCTTGGATAGGCCGAGTGAATATAATCAAGATGACAATACTCCCTAAATTAATCTATTTATTTAATGATATATGCCAATCAGACTTCCAAGAAACTATTTTAATGACCTAAAAAAATAACAACAAAATTCATATGGAACAACAAAAGGTCGAAAATTTCAAGGGAAGTAATGAAAAAAAAATTAAATGAAGGTGGTCTAGTTGTACCTGATTTAGAACTATATTATAAAGCAACAGTCACCAAAACCATTTGGTGTTGGCTAAGAAATAGACTAGTTGATCAGTGGAATAAGTTAGGTTCACAGGGCAAGATAGTGAATAAAAATAGCAATCTAGTGTTTGACAAACCCAAAGATCCCAACTTTGGGGCTAAGAATTCATTATTTGACAAAAACTGCTGGGAAATTAGTATGGCAGAAACTAGGCATGGACTCACATTTAAAACCACATACTAAGATGAGATCAAAATGGGTCCATTATTTAGGCATAAAGAACGGAATCATAAATAAATTGGAGGAACATGGGATGGTTTACCTCTCAGATTTGTGGAGGAGGAAGGAGTTTGTGTCCAAGGGAGAACTAGAGACCATTATTGATCACAAAATAGAAAATTTTGATTACACCAAATTTAAAAAGTTTTTGCACAAACAAAACTAATGCAAACAAGATTAGAAGGGAAGTAACAAATTGGGAAAACATTTTTACAGTTAAAGGTTCTGATAAAGGCCTCATCTCCAAAATATAAAGAGAATTGACTTTAATTTATAAGAAGTCAAGCCATTCTCCAATTGATAAATGGTCAAAGGATATGAACAGACAATTTTCAGATGATGAAATTAAAACTATTTCCACTCATATGAAAGAGTGTTCCAAATCACTATTGATCATAGAAATGCAAATTAAGACAACTCTGAGATATCATTACACACCTGTCAGATTGGCTAAGATGACAGGAACAAATAATGATTAATGTTGGAGGGGCTATAGGAAAACTGGGACATTGATGCATTGTTAGTGGAGTTGTGAAAGAATCCAACCATTCTGGAGAGAAATCTGGAATTATGCCCCAAAAGTTATCAAAATGTGCATACCCTTTGACCCAGTAGTGCTGCTCCTGGGCTTATATCCCAAGGAAATACTAAAGAAGGGAAAGGGACCTGTATGTGCCAAAATGTTTGTGGCAGTCTTTTCATACTGGCTAGAAACTGGAAAATGAATGGATGTCCATCAATTGGAGAATGGTTGGGTAAATTATGGTATATGAATGTTATGGAATATTATTGTTCTGTAAGAAATGACCAACAGGAGAAATACAGAGAGGCTTTGAGAGATTTATATCAATTGATGCTGAGTGAAATGAGCAGAACTAGGGGATCATTATACACTTCAACAATGATACTGTATGAGGATGTATTCTGATGGAAGTGGATATCTTTAACATAGAGAAGAGCTAATCCAATTCCAATTGATCAATGATGGACAGAATCAGCTACATCCAGAAAAGGAACACTGGGAAATGAGTGTAAACTGTGACCATTGTTTGTTTTATTTTGTTTTGTTTTGTTTTTCTTCCCAGATTATTTTTACTTTCCGAATACAATCCTTCCTTTGCAACAACAACAACAACAATAACAAAATTCAGTTCTGCACATATATATTGTACCTATGATATACTATAAGATATTTAATATGTATGGGAATGCCTGCCATCTAGGGGAGGGGGGTGGAGGGAAGGAGGGGAATAATTCAGAACAGAAGGGAGTACAAAAGATAATGTTGTAAAAAAAAATTACCTATGCATATGTACTGTCAAAAATGTTACAATTATAAAAATTAATTAAAAAAGGAGAAAAAAACTTATTAGCCAATACCAAATGGTTTTGGTGACTATTACTGTATAATATAGTTCTCGATCAGGTACAGCTAGACCACCTTCATTTAATTCACTTTTTTCCTCAGGGCCTGTTCAATAGGCATTGAGAAATGGAATTGCACATTGTGTAAACAATGGGCATTCTTCATATACTTGCTTTTCTTGTTAAGATAGGTAATGTTCTATTAAGGGATTTTAATTTTTACATATCAGGTTCTGATATACCTTAGGACTTGGTAGAATAACTTCATTATTTTCTATAAAAAGAACTATCTAGAAGATGTCACCATCTACTGACCATGTCTAATACATTAGAATTTTGTGCATGATATTGGCAGATACTGTCAATGATTGACTTAATGAATAAAATATTTATTAAGCTCTTAACTGAGCAACTCATTGTGATAGAAATAGAAAAGTAAGACAGACAGTCCCTGCTCTCCAAGAGTTCACACTTGAATGGGAGAGGCAACACATATGGAAGTCAAATGGAAAAGTTTCATGTTTCTTAGGGTATGACTGACAAGCAGATGTTAATGACTTGTCTTCAATGTTATTTTCATTGATAAAATGATACCAGTTTGTGATGTTTAATCATTTGATAACGTCAAGGACTTTTGTGGCAAGAATGTTCTTGTTTTTATTTTTAGTAACTATTTCTGTAGCACCTGCAGAGGCAGTTGCCAGGCTACATCTCCACAGGGGTTACTTCCCAGGATTACTGAACATAATCACCCTGTTTTATGCCTTATTTGATAATAATAATGAAAGTTGTCATCAGGTAGAGTGTTAATTATTTTTACTATTCAAGATAGCTGTCACAAAAGTAAGGTTCTCATTGTGTTGTACATTACTGGTTTTTCCATTAGTCACAATGAGTTATGTTTAATAAGTGAATGCTGTACCCTTCTTTAGGCCTGGTGTTCCTCCAGGAATTATATTGAGTTCATGAATACATTCTGCTTATTAGGGTATATGTCTATCCACAGATATTTTTTGTATTACTTGCCTATATTCCCTATATTTTTACCCCTCTATTCATTTGCAATCTGACATTTTTATTGCAAATGACAAACTTCTCTTTTTTTGAAGATATGTTCAGTTGTAGGATAGCAACTAAGTATTCTTATGCTTTTCAAAATTTAATATTTATTGACTACTTTTGCTATCCTCTACTCATTTGGGGGAATAATACTCCTGCTATTCTACCAGATGGCTACAGAAATTCTCTATTATATCCCTTGATTAAAAACAAACAAACAAACTAGCAGAAACAAACCCAGAAATGAATTCTATTTCACACAACTTGAAAAGTCAAGCCAAATTAGGCATCAAATGTATACTAACATGAAGATAACCCAAATGAAGTTTTTAAAAAAAATCTGTTCTTGTGTGTATAATCTGTCCTCATATGCAATAAACCAAACATAAATATAACTAGGTAATTAAGAACTAAAGCAAAATTAAAAGTAAAATGAAATAATAAAAGCATGGGGTAGAGAATATAGAAATTAGAAAAGGAATTTAAAGGTCTTCCTTAGTAATAAACTTTGTTCTTTCAATCATTGTTGTGTAAGCTCAGACTAACTCTCTAAGCCTCAGTTCCTTCATCTGAATCATGAAAAAAAGAATACTTGCTCTGCCTTCTTAATAAGATTGTGATGATCAGATAGTATGAAAAATGTAAAAATATTTTAAAGTGCCAGCTTATCTTATAAATTTTAATTGAAATATAAATGTTCATTAATAAGATTATTAATTGCAAGAAATATTTGAACTGTCTCATTAATACTAAACTTTATTTAAGTACTCCCTATGTGTCATATGCTATGTAAGGCTCTGAGGATAGACAGCACTAAAAATGACACAATTCTGTCTTCAATGAGCTTATACTCTGAGTAGAAGAAGGATGACAATCAATTTGAAGAAAAAAAAAATTAAGTAGCTACACTATGTACTAAATTCTAGGAGTATAAATCCAAAAGGGAACCAGTTCTTGAATTCAAGGAACGTGTATTCTACTATGCATTTATGCTAAAGTCAAAATGTGATGAAGATAAAGGAACTGTTAAGGCAAAAGATACAGAAGATACATTTTGTAAAGTGAGATCACTTTCAACTAATAAGAATCAGAGAGGCTTCATAGATGGGAAGTTATTTGAGTTGAACTTTAAAAGAAGGCATAATTATGTGGTCATTTCAGATCATGTGGTAATATGCGCAAATTCACGGAGGTGCATTATATATCCTGCACACTTTAAATAATTTCTTTTCATGGAATCTCAAATATTTTGGTGTTTTTGAAGTATTTTCAGCTTTAATGGAACTTGTTTTCACAGTGTTTACAATGTCATGGAATTTCTCCTTGGTACAAATCAATACAGAATATACAGAATCAGTAGATTTAGAACATTTTCCATACCTACAAGAGTCATTCATTGTCAATTCACAGTATACTCTGATGCTGACAAGTGTTTACTTACTACAGGGCTTTTCAAGAAAGCTTGCTTTTGTAAGTTTATCAAAGTCCAATTTCTTAATTAGCAACATGTCATCCCATAAGGGTATATTAATTAGAAACATTATTATTAGGATTACCTATTGAGGACATTTAAATAGTTGACTTAATCTTTAAAGAAAATCTGAGAGCATTAAAGAATGTTGTAGAATTTGAAATGAAGTTTTTAATTTTTTTTTTGAATTAAGCATTTTTTCCATATAGAAGCCCAATGCAATGATACACCTACCTGAAATTCATTCATTCTGAGTCTTGATGAGATGGACACATGAATAAAGATATAATATGATAATTTATAAATACCAGAAATAAGATATGAATGTTGCTATTTGTTATTTATTTTACATTTCAAATAGTTTTGTTCTTTTTTATTATAGCTTTTTATTTACAAAACATATGCATGATTAATTTTTAAATACTGACCCTTGCAAAACCTTCTATTCCAAATTTTCCCTTTCTTCCCCACAGATGGCAAGTAGTCCAATACATGTTAAATATGTTAAAGTACTTGATAAATCTAATATATGTATTCATATGTATACAGTTATCTTGCTGCATAAGAAAAATTGGATCTAGAAAGAAAGAAAAAAACCTGAGTAGGCAAACAAAAAATGAAAGCAAAAAATAACGGAAAGAGTGGGCATGCTATGTTATGGTCCACACTCATTTCCCATAGTTCTCTCTCTCTGGTTAGCTGACTCTCTTCATCACTAAACAATTGGAACTGGTTTGAATCATCTCATTTTTGAAGAGAGTCACATCCATCAGAAGTGTTCATTGTATAATTTTGTTGTTGCTGTGTATAGTGATCTTCTGGTTCTGCTCATTACATTTAGTATCAGGTCATGTAGGCCTCTCCAAGCCTCTCTGAAATCATCCTGCTGGTCATTTCTTACAGAACAATAATATTCCATAACATTCACATACCACAATTAATTCAGCCATTCTCCAAGTTATGGGCATCCATTCATTTCCCAGTTTCTAGCCACTATAAAAACATTTTTGCACATGTGGTTCCCTTTCCCTTCTTTAAGACCTCTTTGGTATATAAGCCCAGTAGTTGCACTGCTGGATCAAAGAGTATGCACAGTGTGATAACTTTTTGAGCATAGTTCCAAATTGCTCTTCTGAATGGTTAGATTCCTTCACAATTCCACCAACAATGTATCAGTGTCCAAGTTTCCCCACATCCCCTCCAACATTTGCCATTATCTTTTCCTATCGTCTTAGCCAATCTGAGAGGTGTATACTTGTATCTCAGAGTTGTCTTAATTTGCATTTCTCTTATTAATAGTGATTTGGAGCATCTTTTCATCTGCCTAGAAATAGTATCAATTTCTTAATTTAAAAATTATCTGTTCATATCCTTTGGTTACTAATCAATTGGAGAATTGTTTGATTTCTTATAAATTTGAGTCAATTATCTATATATGTTTGGAAATGAGGCCATTATCAGAAACTTTGAGTGTAAAAATATTTTCCCAATTTATTGCTTCTAACCTTGTCTATATTAGTTTTGTTTGTACAAAAACTGTTTAACTTTTGTGATCAATAATGATCTCTAGCTCTTCTTTGGTCACAAATTCCTTCCTCCACAGGTATAAGAGGTAAAGTATCCTATGTTCTAATTTACTTATACTCTTATTCATTATATCTAGATCATGAACCCATTTTGACTTTATCTTGGTATACGGTGTTAAGTGTGGGTCAATGCCTAGTTTCTGCCGTACTAGTTTCCAATTTTCTGAGCAGTTTTTGTCAAATAGTGAATTCTTATCCCAAAAGCTGGGATCTTTATGTTTGTCAAACAATAAATTGCTATAGTTATTGAGTATTTTTTCCTGTGAACCTAACCTATTCCACTGATTAAATAGTCTAATTCTTAGCTGGTACCAAATGATTTTGATAACTGATGCTTTATAATATAGTTTTAGATCTGGTACAGCTAGGCCACCTTCTTTCAATTTTTTTCATTAATTCCCTTGAAATTCTTGACATTGTGTTCTTCCAGATGAATTTTGTTGTTATTTTTTCTAGTTCAGTAAAATAGTTTCTTGGGAATTTGATTAGTATTGCACTAAATAAATAGATTAGTTCAGGGAGTTATTGTCATCTTTATTACATTTGCTTGGCCTATTCAAGAGGACTTAATGTCTTTCCAATTATTTAAATCTGACTTTATTTTTGTGGCAAATGTTCTGTAATTTTGCTCATATAATTCCTGACTTTCCTTTGGTAAATAGATTACCAAATATTTTATACTATTGACAGTTATATTAAATGGAATTTCTCTTTCTGTTGCTGTTGGATTTTATTAGTGATAAATGCTGATGATTTATGTGGATTTATTTTGTATCCTGTAAATCTGCTAAAGTTGTGGATTATTTCTAATAGCTTTTTAGTAGAATCTCTGGGGTTCTCTAAGTATACCATTATATCATCTGCAAAAAGTAATAGTTTGGTTTCCTCATTACCTACTCTAATTCTTTAATCTATTTCTCATCTCTTATTGCCAATGCCAGCCTTTCTAATACAATATTGAATAGTAATGGTGATAGTGGGCAACCTTGTTTCACTCTTGATCTTATTGGGAATAATTTCAGTTTATCCCCATTGCATATGATGCTTACTGATGGTTTTAAATATCTTGAGTATTTTAAGGAAAAGTGCATTTACTCCTATACTCTCTAGTGTTTTTAATAGGAAGGGGTGTTGGGTTTTTATCAAATCCTTTTTCTGCATCTATTGAGATTAATCATGTTTTTTTTTTTTCTTAACTTGTTTATTGATATAGTCAATTATACTAATACTTTTTCCTAGTATTGAACCAGCCTTGCTTTCTGGTATAAATCCTACTTAGTTTATCTGTATTCTCTTTGTTAATATTTTGTTTAAGATTTTTGCATTAATACTCATTAGGGAGATTGGTGTATAATTTTCTTTCTCTCTTTTCGTCCTCTTGGTTTAGATATCAGTACCATTTCTGTGTCATAAAAGGAATTTTGTAGGACTCCTTTCCATATTTGTTCAAATAGTTTATATAGAATTGGAGTTAATTTTTCTTTAAATGTTTGGTAGAATTCACATCTAAATCCATCTGGTCCAGAGGATTTTTTCTTAGGGAGTTGATTAATAGCTTGTTCTATTTCTTTTTCTAAAATAGGACTATTTATGTAATTTATTAACTCTTCTGTTAATCTATATTTTTGTAGGTATTTCTCCATTTCACTTAGATTATCAAATCTATTAGAATAAACTTGGGCAAATTAACTCCTCATTATTGCTTTAATTTTCTCTTCATTGTTGGACAGTTCTTTCTTTTCATTTTTGAGAATAACAATTTTATTTTCCTCTTTCCTTTTTCTAATCAAATTAACTAGAGGTTTATCTATTTTGTTGTTTTTTTCATCAAACCAACTCTTACTTTTATTCATTAAGTCAAAAGTTTTTTTTTTCTTTCAATTTTATTAACCTCTCCCTTTATTTTTAGAATTTCAAGTTTAATAGTTGATTGGATGTTTTAAAATTACTTGAATGTAATTTTTATTGCATCGTGATCTGAAAAAGATGCATTTACTATTTCTGCCTTTGTGCATTTGAATTTGAGATCTTTATTTCCTAATATATGGCCAATTTTTGTATAGGTTCCATGAACTGCTGAGATAAAAATGTATTCCTTTTTGTCTCCATTCAATTTTCTCCAAGGCTCTAACTTTTATAGTGTTATATTTACCTCTTTAACTTCTTTGTAATTTATTTTGTGTTTTGATCTAGTTCTGAGAGTACAAGGTTGAGATCTTCCACTCTTATAGTTTTGCTCTCTATTTGTTCTTGAAGCTCTCTTAATTTCTCCTTTAGGAATTTAGATGCTATACCACTTGGTGCATATATGTTTGTATTGATATTGTTTCATTATCTATGCTGCACTGTGGCAAGATATAGTTTCTTTCCTTATCTCTTTTAACTAGATCAATTTTTGCCTTTGCTTGATCTGATATCAGGATGGCTACTTCTGCTTTTTTATTTCACCTGAAGCATAGTAGATTCTGCTTCAGCCTTTTACCTTTACTCTGTATGCATCACCCAGCTTTAAATGTATTACTTGGAAACAACATATTGGAAGATTCTGACAGCTATCCTATTGTAGGCGTCTGCTATCCACTTCTGCTTTATGGGATAGTTCACCCCATTCATGGTTAAAACTACTAATTCTGTATTTCCTGCCATCTTATTATCCCCAAATTATACTTTTCTCTTTCCTTTACCCTTTATCCCCCTCCTCAGTATTTAACTTATGGGTACCACTTCCCTCAAGCAGCTCTCACCTTTAGAAAACCTCCCTCTTTATAGTCCCTCCCCCTTTCTTATACCTTTCCCCTACTATTTTTCTTTTCCCTTCTAATTAGCCTATCCATTCACTTTTCACTTTTCCTCTCCCACTTTTCAATGAGGTTGGAGAAGATTCTGTGTAAACCAAATATTTCTAATATTTTCTCTGAGCCAAATCTGATGAGAGTAAGATTCATACTATGTTCATATACCTCCTTTCTTTCCCTCAAATACAATAGGTTTCCTTTGCCTCTTTATGAGATGTAATTTCCTTCTTTTTATCTCCATTTTTGTCTCTTTTCTGGTAACATCCCCTTTCCAACTCTAGTTCCTTTTTTATATTAAAACAATAAAATACAAATATACATACAATTTATATATATACCTATAACAGAAATACAGTTCTCAAGAGTTCTTTTTACCTTTTTAAGCTTCTCATGAGTCCTGTATTTGGAGGTCAAATTTTTTTAACTCTGTTTTTTTCATCAGAAATAAATGGAATTCATCTGTTTCATTGAATATCCATCTTCTTCCCTGGAAGAAAATGCTAAGTTTAGCTGGGTAGTATTTTCTTGGCTGCATACCAAGTTCTTTTGCCTTTCAGAATATCAGATTCCAGGCCCTTCAATCCTTTAATGTGGAAGCTGCTAGATTCTGAGTAATCCTTATTGTGGCTCCTTGGTATTTTTTTTTTTTTGGCTGCTTGTAATCATTTAGCCATGATATTCTTTGCAATTTTAATTTTGGTGTCTCTTGCAGGAGGTGTTCAATGAATTATGTTGATGTCTTATTTTGTCTTTTGTTTCTATGACATCTGGGAAGTTCTCTTTTATGATTTCCTGAAAAATAGTATCTATCATGATTTTCATGGAGTCCAGTAATCCCTAGATTATCCCTGCTAGATCTGTTTTCTAGGTGTGTTGTTTTCCCAAGTATATATTTAACATTTTTCTATTTTTTTCATTTTTTGGGTGATTTTGCTTGACTTATTCCTTATGTCTCATGGAGTTATTTATTTCCATTTGTTCAGTTGTGGTTGAATGATGGAATTGGAAAGAGTCAAATTCAAGATCAGCCTCTAGAACAAACCAGTTCTAGTTTTTGAATTATTTATTGTCTCAGTGTTCTGAGGTAACTCTTTAAAAATACATTGGTTGAAAATTTCTTCACTAATAATTTGTACCCCACTGAAATCATGGTTTGGATAAAAATAATATTTCCAAATGTATAGATTGATAATATTTAATATTTTTAGAATTGATCTGAAAGAATATATTTTAAATTTTCAGTGATATATCTTACATTCCACATCTTGGTTTTTGCTTCTGCTTCTCAAATAGAAACTGATATTTTTCTCTGTGAATTCCATCATTCAAATTTATTAATAAAAAAGATTTGCTGCTTGAATGTAAAAGAATATCTCAGGAATGTGGCAAAAACTTGAACATTATATGCTATTACCATCATAGAGTGAAAAATATATTTCTGTTTCTTCTTATTTGAGTCAAATTCAGGGGAATGATCTTAAGTCATACTCATGAAAAGTATATTCCTCTACTTACTTTGTGATGTTCCTCCTTTATTGATAAAACTTATATTTTGCTTAAAAATGTTTTACTTGGCATGCATATTTTGTAATACTTTATAATCCTTTGTTCTCTCCTCCTTTTCCTTCTCCCCTCTTTTTTCATCTTTATCCTTCTTCATCTCTCTATTGCATTTATCACTATTGGATACATTGTCCTTTTGAATAAATTTTCATCTTTCTAATGCTATTTGTCCTGGTTATATCCAGCATGTCTAATTATGCGTCAGTCTCCTTTCCTGGCTCCTCATCCATATCATGTCCCCAACTTTGGATACTCTCCAATGTTTTGAACTCAGTTTTTTTTTTTCTTTTACTTCAGTAAGTTTTTTCAGTTACCAAAGAAGTCCCTGATATTTAATGATTATCTCTATGTAGATGTATAGTTGACTATTATAAAATTTGCTGTCTGTTTACCAAAATTCTTATTCATCTAAAGCTCTACTCTATAAAATCATCAGTCATTGCTTAATTATCAAATGAAGTTTTGTCAATAATTATTCTTGATTGTTATGGCACATTTGCCTCTCCTTTCACCATTGCTTCTCTACCTCCCTCTCTCCCTTATTTTTTCCCTATTTCCCTCTTTTCTTACTTTCTCCCTCTCTCCTTCTCTCTCTTTTTGTCTCTGTCAGTCTGTCTCTCTTTTGTCTTCTATCCTTTCCTCTTCTTTTTTCACACTGCATTCACACATACAGTTCAATAAACATGTATTAAATACATTCTAAGTTTCAGGCACATTACTCAATGCTGAGCCTACAAATACAAATAAAAGAAAGACATTTCTTTCCTTCAAGGAATTTACAATCTAATGGGGAATAATAACACCTAGAAGGAAGCTGGGAAAAATAATGAAGGTGTGGAAAAGGAGAGAATGAGCTAAAACAAACAAACAAACAACATGACTAGTGGGAAATTAGAAAATTTTGCCCTGGAACCTATGGCTTTGCCCTCCAATAACAAGGTCCTTTAAGAAAATCAAAAGACACTATAAATTCTTAAGTCCCAGGGCTAACCCAGTCTTTTGTGATATTGAAATTCCCAAAGAATGAATTGATACCCAGAACAAATTGTATAAATTTTGGTCAGTTTCATCAATTGCAAGTGAGAGGTAAAAGTAGCATCTACATCCCTGGGTTGTTGTGAGAATTAAAAGAGATAATATCATACACAAATATGTCCATATATATTCTTATCTTTTCATATACATAGAGAGTCATAAACAGGGAAAAACATATATGTAATTATACATTTTCTACACAATTAAAATAATATGTATTTGTGATTACTTGATGAAAAAAAGAATTAGTACAAACATTTAGTAGAAAAAAGTAATACAAAAGAAATAAAAGTATATTCATTCTTGCTAGATCAGCCTGCTAGAGCTATCATACTCCAAACAAAACTGTAAGATTTGACTATACCTCTTTTAAAACTATACTATTTTGAACTGCCATGTGGTACATGTAGCTCCCTGAATAGTTTTGTCATTGTCACCCAGGAGTTATCTTTAGCATCCAATTGCAAGACATCACCTTCAGGACTGAGTTTTTAGAAGACAAGGCACAAACATTAAATAAATGCTCGCTCCAACTCAGGGCTTTTGGGCAGTGTGGGTACAAGATGGATGATCCACAGCAGGATGCCTAAGCTGCTGCTATGTTCTGAGATTGAGTGGGGTAACCATAAGTACAGAAAAACAAAAGCATGCTCTGAGGACATTCTCAAACCTAACCTTGAGCAATATAGCATAGCTGTCAAATTTGGAGAAGCAAGAGAAGCCACAGTGATCATGGAAAAAGTCAATCCTGGCAACCTTCAGGACTCTATAATTGCAGCAGTAAATCATAGTGTAAAACCTCAATTCATCAGAACCTGGCCTTGTGGCTGTCATTAGACAAGGTAAAAGGGGAAAGGGAGCTGTTTTGTGAGAAAAGGTGGCATATTATGGGCGATGTGATGAGCAACAAATTATAATAAATTCTTGAAGCCAAAGAAATATAGCTATTAGAAATGGAAAGATTTTTAGAAATAAGCTAGTCCAGACTCTATGTTTTAGAGGAGAGGAAACTGAAACTTAGCAATAGGAGACTACACAGAAAGGAAAGAAGGAAAAAAAGAAGGATGAAAAGGAAGGAAAAAACAAGGAAGTAAGCAATAGAAGAGAAGATGAATGAAAGGAAGGAAAGGAAGGGAGAGAGGGAAGAGAGAAGGAAGAAAGAGAGGAAACAAATATTTATTACACTCATATATGTATCAAGCACTGTGGTAACTTTTTACAAATATAATTTCATTTTATCCTAACAACTCTGGGATGTACATGACAATCTTATACTCTTTTTACAATTCAGAAAATTGAGGGAGACAAAGGTTAAATAATTTGCTATGTAACTAGTGAGTTTCTGAGGCTAGATTTGTGTGAATTTGTGAGAGCAAAATGTGATTGCTCATGAGAAAATACACACATGCACACATATATACATATATATGGATATACATATGCCAATATATATTATGTAATATTTATATTATTGTTTTTAATTTTTCCCTACCTAGAATAATAACTAATTGTGATTGTCTCTGTTTATGCCAAGGTTAGTTGCTTAGGAGAGAACAATACCAGCATCTATTTTAAAGGAGTTAAAAAAGAAACTTTAAAAAAAATGAAATAGAAAAAAATTAAATTGTCAGGTGAAGAGTAGAAGATTCAGAAGAATTCAAAATAGGTAACAAAAATTTCTATTTCAAAAGAGTATCTGTCATAATAAAACATACTGTATTCAAAACTGCCTAACTTTTCTTTCCTTCCTTGTACATTTACTTTTGTTTTCTGATGTGCACTTTTTACTTTATTATTTTTTTCCTTTCTTCCCTCTTACCTCTTCAAGCAAACTATAGTTAAGCATGAATATATTCATGTATATATACACATATATACCCCTATATTCACATATACATTACATATTATGCCTAATTTTCTATCCCTACTATCTTTTCAATTTTACTTCAATTACTTAATACTTAATATTTCTCTCTGACACAAAAAATCCCTCTAGTATCCTCTCTCCCAAATTTCCCATCTCTATATGTCTTTTCTATTAACATACACATCATATATCACTTCCATTAATCTATACGTTTTCCCTTCTCTATCTTGCCATCATTGTATTTCCTCTCCCTCTTATTTCTTTATACTCTTCTAGATACACACACAGAGATATATCCACACACAGATATAGACATACACATATGTGTGTGCATGTGTATGTGTATGTGTGCGTGTGTGTGTGTGTGTGTGTGTGTGTGTGTGTGTGTGTGTCCCCTGTTCCTGCTTTAATATTACTCTTTGGGGTAGAAGTGGAATTTTTTGTGGTTTTTTTTTTTTTTTGCTTCAATATCATCCTCTGAAGATGAACTTTGGTTTTCTTTATTCCCATATTAACTTTCCAGAATTGAGTTCTTTCTCATTTTCCTGCTCATTTTTTAAAATGGGAGCTTGTTAGTGTAATTACCTTTATTCTGGTGTGTGTGTGTGTGTGTGTGTGTGTGTGTGTATGTGTTGTGTGTGTGTGTGTGTGTGTGTGTGTGTGTGTGTGTGTGTGTGTGTGTGATGGTGCCTCTGACTTCAAATCTTCAGTTATTCCCTCTAGCCTGGAATCTAAAACCAAATATTCCATCATACTGTAAGTATCTGCAGCCAATAGCTTTCCTCTCTCACTGCTTCTTAAGTCACAAAGCATGTGCTGGTTTTTTATTATCCAAGGTAGCATCTCAGCAGAACATGTGGATTTGGCATTCCTTTTTAGCATAGGTTCCCTCAATATTCCAGAAGTCAAACCCCTGACTCCCCACAAAATACAAGAGATGCAAAATTCTATGGTTATGACTGACACTACCTCCAAACCCAGTTAATCCCAAGGGTCTCAGCTTGCTGTTTCAATGGCAGTAGCCTGGAATTGTTTACAGTTTATATTAACTAATCCTATGTCCCATGGTCTTTCTCAAGTTGTTTCAGGCAGACTCCTGTTCAGACCCAAGTCTTATTTGTTTTTCATCATTTATGTTTACCCTGAATGGCAATTTTATTTTGTTTGTGGAGAAAATCTGTAGAGCTTGGAACTTTTTGGCCTATTCATTCATATTTCCAGAATTCTCTTAAAGGATTGTTTGAGGAAAATATCTTGAAAAATTTAAAGCACTCTGTTCTATGAAATAAGACAAATTCAGGGAAGAGGAAAAGGTTTTCTTAAGTTGGCAAATGTGATTCTGAATAGGTAAAACAAAAAATTGATATCTTTATGAAAAGATAGTCTCTACTGCCCTACTGAAAGCAATCAAGCAGAAGGCTCCACTTTGAAGATTAAAGAAAGTTTGATACATCTGATGTTTATCTGTTTATCAAAGTTGAGGATCATAATAACAGACTGAACATATGAAGCATTGATGCAAAATTTTTGTGTAAAACTAGAACAGGATCATGATTAGTAGTGCCACTTTGTGTTAAATTCTATACTCATGCTATAAATATCATAAAATTAGCTTCACAACTTGGAAAGGAGCTGCTTATAAATTATACATATAAATACTTATAAAATATAAGTACCAAATCTGAAGCAGTCTTTTTGCCTATAATAAAATCCTCATTGTTTTTCTCAACATTCTTACTTTATGGTTATTCTTTTAAGTATCATTACTTCTACATCAGTAAGCGTGTTAATTCATTAGTCAGTTTCAGACTACTCTCATCCTCATTTGTATTCATTTTTCCATTAGGAAAAAGAGAGAATCACAGTTTGAGACCCTTGCTGGGCTATTTAGGTTAGT
The DNA here is from genome assembly GCF_048593235.1 of Sminthopsis crassicaudata. Classification (NCBI taxonomy): domain Eukaryota; kingdom Metazoa; phylum Chordata; class Mammalia; order Dasyuromorphia; family Dasyuridae; genus Sminthopsis; species Sminthopsis crassicaudata. The sequence continues at coordinate 321,253,632 of NC_133617.1, read as the reverse complement.
ACAACAAAAGTATTCACGTCAAGAAATATGCTTCCAGCTCTAATGTCATTAAATAGTTTTTATGCAAATATGTCATTAGGTAAAATAATTTGTAAGGAAACATTAGTATCATAGGAACAATGATATAAATGAATGATTGCTTAGATGATTCTTAAAAGAGGTCACTTTTTATTCTTGGGTTTTTTTGGGTGGGAGGCATTTATTTTAGTTATCTGCATCATAATTACAGAACTCTGCAGGTATTAAATGTTTAAGAAGCAAAAATTATTTAGCTTAAGTGATTTTGGTAGGGAATAATAATGTTAGGGATATAAACAAACACAGATATATTCATGAGTATATAGACATATGCATAGATATAGGTATATGAATATATCTATATCATATATACATATATATGAATGTATGTATATATATATATATATATATATATATATATATATATATATATATATATATATATATATATATATATATATCCCTACATTGAATCTAAATATCTATAGCTATTCTATTGTTGAGGTCATAGAGTAATTAAATATTCTCTCTCTGTCAGAATATTTGGAATTTGATAGCTAATCTGACAGTAATATATTTTCTGACAAGAGAAGATTGTCAGAACATTTCTAAAAAAATCTAAAGTTCAGAATGTAGAGTCAAGAGAATTGCCTTTAACCTCCCAGTGCCTTAGAAATCTAAGAAATAAATGAAATTGGCTAATATTAGCTAATATTTTGAAACTGCCCAAGAAAGAAGTGACATTTTCTAAAAACTGTTTTGAAACTTAGAAGTTATTTTGATAATAGTAATAGTGATTTAAAATGATTTAGAATGTACCTATCCCTTAATAATAATATACCATTTTTATATCTAAGATTTTACTTCTCAAAAAGAAGAACTCGGGGCAAGAGGTCTCACACACACACACACACACACACACACACACACACACACACACCACACACAAAGTAACTTATCAGCAAAAAGTTTTCCTTTCAATAACAAAAAGGTTACATCTGTATTGTAATTAGATTTTATACCTACATATGTATGTATATATGCATATGTACACATACATATATTTATATATGTTTGAATGTATATATATGCATAAATATACATATTCATAAAGTCACTTTTAGTTATAGCAAGAATTGGAAACAAATTAAGTTTCTAAAGATTTATCAGATTGTGATACATGGGTATAATGATATTAAAGATGTCTTTTACAATACATCTCTCAGATTCAGGAAGGTATGGGTTCACATTTCACCTCTAACAAACCAGGTGTATGATACTTTTATAGATGCTTTCCCTATACTGCTAACTCTTCTCTTACTCAAAAAGAAATTTAAAAAGAGTGAGAGAATAATTCAGTCATAGGAATATTTACATGAACTAGTGAATAATAAAATAAGAAAAACCAAAAACACTATGAAAAAGGCTACAAAGTATCAATATATAATACTATAACTCTGTATATTATGTACTGCAATTATGATGCTCTAGTTTGGAGTCTAAGTGTCCTCTATGAGGGTAATATTTTTCTCACAGGAAGGAGCTAGCTGACAGCTATGGCACAGCTGCTTAACTGACTGAGGGGCAGTTTTCAGAATTCAAATAAAATTTTTATCCTTGTTTGACCAGGATAGAAAAACTCCATAACATAACATAAAATGAATTGGGAACTGTAATGAGGTCACTTTGATAGAACCCCATCAAAAATGATGTAATGGATAATAACAACAAAGATTGATAACTGTTCTAAAGTTAATATCACAATTAACATTTGTAACAGTAATGGTAAGAAAAAAATAAAATACAAAAAGAATAAACCAAACAATCATGTAATCTGTGCCTTAAGAAAAATGAAATTGTTAATGGTAAATTAGAAAAAAAAATAATTAAGGTAGCAGAACTAAATTGCTTTTCTAACCTAGAGAGAGTTAACAGACTGAGCAATGGAAGATTGCTGATATTGATAATGATGGTTATGGGAATTTTATATGAATAGAGATAACTAAAGGAACATATTGTGTATAATTTGGGAAATTTCAAATAGAAAAGTGGTCTAATTTGCTTTTTCCTTATGTGTAACTTATTTGAAAAAATATTTTTCTCCAGACAACATAAAGGATAGATATGTATAATAATTAGGCATTAATGCCTTTATGACTTTGTTCCTTTTATTGTCATTGTCCTGAAACTTTATTTTGAAAAAAAAATTTAAGTGCAATGTGGCTTACTCTAGTTATGTCTAGATCTTTCTAGATGTATAAACTGAGAGAGATTTTATTAAATGAGCTATTGAGAGTAAGAGATGAAATGACTGAAGAAACAAAGGTTCAAGCTTCTAAGTATTTTGATTTATTAAGCAATGCATGCAAATTGACTAAAAATTAGAACCAGTTATTTCTCTTCACATTGGCACTGGACCCTTAATAGAAATAGAAATAGAATTTTTAAATTTATTTTAAAGATAAAAATAATCAAATAATATCTTTTGACTAAAAGGAAACAATACAACAATAGGTAATGTGATTTCTAATTAGAGGACAGATTATAGACTTTCCAAGTTGGGAGAAGAAAAGGGATGGATGCAAATCCCCAAATTTTTCTTTTGGGGGGAGAAGTATATCATTCCCTCAGGACTATGATCAAAGAAACATGTAAATGATAATTTATTAGTTACTAAAAGGTTAGTTTTCAGATAAGGCATATGAGATACTTAAGATGTATAATTGTTGCTTATATCAATAACCAAATTAACAAAAAACATATGATCATCTCAATGGAAGCAGAAAAAACATTTGACAAAATTCAACATCCATTCCTACTAAAACACTTGAGAGTATAGGAATAAATGGATTATTCCTTAAAATAATCAGGAACATATATTTAAAACCGCCAGTAAGCATCATATGTAATGGGTATAAACTGGAACTTTCCCAGTGAGATCAGGAGTGAAACAAGGTTGTCCAATATCACCATTACTATTCAATATTGTATTAGAAAGGCTGGGATAGGCAATAAGAGTTGATTAGAGTAGGTAATGAGGAAACCAAACTATCACTCTTTGCAGATGATATAATGGTATACTTAGAGAACCCCAGAGATTCTACTAAAAAGCTATTAGAAATAAGTCATAACTTTAGCAAAGTTGCAAGATACAAATAAATCCACATAAATCCTCAGCATTTTTATATATTACCAACAAAATCCAACAGCAAGAGATACAAAGAGAAATTCCATTCAAAATAACTGTCAATTGTATAAAATATTTGGGAGCCTATCTAGCAAAAGAAAGTCAGGAATTATATGAGCAAAATTACAAAACACTTGCCACAAAAATAAAGTCAGATTTAAATAATTGGGAAGACATTAAGTGCTCTTGGATGGACCAAGCGAATATAATAAAGATGACAATACTTCCTAAACTAATCTACTTATTTAGTGCTATACCAACCAGACTCTCAAGAAACTATTTTAATGACCTAGAAAAAATGATAACAAAACTCATATGGAAGAACAAAAGGTCGAGAATTTCAAGGGAATTAATTAAAAAATAATCAAATGAAGGTGGCCTAGCTGTACCTGATCTAAAACTATATTATAAAGCAGCAGTCACCAAAACCATTTGGTATTGGTTAACAAATAGACTAGTTGATCATTGGAATAGGTTAGGTTCACAGGAGAAAATAGTGAATAACTATAGCAATCTAGTGTTTGACAAACACAAAGATCCCAACTTTTGGGATTAGAATTCATTATTTGATAAAAACTGCTGGGAAAACTGGAAATTAGTATGGCAGAAACTAGGCATGCACCCACACTTAACACCACATACCAAGATAAGATCAAAATGGGACTATGTTTAGGCATAAAGAATGAGATCATAAATAAATTAGAAGAACATAGGATAGTTTGCCTCTTAGACTTGTGGAGGAGGAAGGAATTTGTGAAGAAAGGAAAACTAGAAATCATTATTGATCAAAAAATAGAAAATTTTGATTACATAAAATTAAAAAAGCTTTTGTACAAACAAAACCAATGCAAACAAGATTATAAGGGAAGTAACAAACTAGGAAAATATTTTTACAGTTAAAAATTCTGATAAAAGCCTAATTTCCAAAATATATAGAGAACTGAATTTAATTTATAAGAAATCAAGCCATTCTCCAATCAATAAATGGCCAAAGGATATGAACAGACAATTTTCAGATGATGAAATTGAAACTATTTCCACTCATATAAAAGAGTGTTCCAAAATCACTATTGATCAGAGAAATGCAAATTAAGACAACTCTGAGATACCACTACATATTTGTCAGATTGGCTAAGATGACAGGAAAAAATAATGATGAATGGTGGAGGGGATGTGGGAAAACTGAGACACTAATGCTTTGTTGGTGGAGTTGTGAAAGAATCCAACCATTCTGGAGAGCCATCTGGAATGATGCTCAAAAAGTTATCAAACTATGCATACCCTTTCATTCAGCAGTGCAAATTCTGGGCTTATATCCCAAAGAAATACTAAAGAAGGGAAAGTGACCTATATGTGCCAAAATGTTTGTGGCAATCCTTTCTGTAGTGATTAGAAACTGGAAAATGAATGGATGCCCATCAGTTGGAGAATATTTGGGTAAATTATGGTATATAAATGTTATGGAATATTATTGTTCTGTAAGAAATGAATACAGAGAGGCTTAGAGAGACTTACATGAATTGATGCTGAGTGAAATCAGCAGAACCAGGAGATTATTATACACTTCAACAACAATACTGATATCTTCAACAAAGAGAAAATCTAATTCAGTTCCAGTTGATCAATGATGGACAGAATCAGTTACATCCAGAAAAGGAACACTGGGAAATGAGTGTAAACTGTTTGCATTTTTGTTTTTCTTCCCAGGTTATTTTTACCTTCTGAATCCAATTCTTCCTGTGCAACAAAAAAATTCGGTTCTGCACACCTATATTATATCTAGGATATACTATAATATATTTAACATGTATGAGACTGCCTGACATCTAGGTGAGAGGGTGGAGGAAAGGAGGGGAAAATTCCTAATAGAAGTGAGTGCAAGGGATAATGTTGTAAAAAATTACCCATGCATATATGTACTGTCAAAAATGTTATAATTACAAAATTAATAAAAAATAAAATTAAAAAAATGTATAATTGTTGAAAAAATAACCAAAAACATTTTTTAGTGCCTGGGTGTAATGTTTGGGCTAGCTTTCTGGAGGTTCTCTGGAAGGGCCTTGGTCTCAGCAGGAGAGACACCACAAAAATGAACAAGAATGGAGTCCAAATTCTTTATTATCTGTTATACAGTCTATGTCTGTTATAGTCTGACCCAATCTCAGTCTGACCAAATCTTCTTTAGCAGTCTGACAGTCTACCAGTCTCAACCAGTCTCCCCTTGTCTGACTTTGTTCCAGATACTCTATTACATTACAATATACTGAGTATGTGTGAACCAGATAACCATCACATCACTATGCTAAATACTATGTGTATATACTGATTGGCTATATGCAACAAGCAAGAGTTATGAGTTGAAGATGTCAGGAAAGATGTCCACTCAAGGAAACAGAAGGATGGTGGTTCTTTCATTTTTTTTGGAGAAGTTTCTAAACATAATGCCAGAAAGAAAAAGAGTAATATATGGACATGTTGAGTGCCTATTAGATACTTAATTTGAAATGACAACTAGATATTTGGTGTATAACTTGAGCTGAGGAAGAAAAATAGTGATGCCTCATCCTTTGCCCACATGACAGTCTTTCAAACACTTGAAGTTGGTTAGTGTTTCCTCTAAGCAAAATATCTCCACATAGCTCCTTAAATTAATTTTCCATGGTTAGGTTTCCAGGACCTACATCATCTTATTTGGTGTATTCTTGATGCTCTTCAGCTTGTCAGAAATGTGGCAGCTAGAATTCTAGCTCCAATATAACTCCAAATGTAATTAGAGCCAAAGGAAGTATTCTAGGTGGCACCTAAATCCTCCTTCCTTGTTTTAGTCACTAGGCTTCTCTTAACATAGCTGGTTATCCTGAGATTCTTCTGGCTCCCTAATTTACACTTATATTGAATTTCAAGTAAAACAAATTCTATACACCTTTTTTCATATGAATTATTATCTAGATGTAACTCCTTATCATGAGATTAGGTATTGGTTATTCTTATTAGTTTTATTAGTTTTTAATATGCAACTTTGTACTTCTATTAATTTCATCTTAAAATTTGGCTTAAAGTATGAGTCTTCTGAGATTCTTTTGTGACCTCATAATCATCATATGCTTGCTTCTAACTGTTAGCTATAGATTTGATGAGTCATTTTATTGTTGAAGAACTGTTTTTCTTTTTTCTTTTTTTTTTTTGCAAATAATAATTTATTTTTTCTGGATTTAATATAAAGATAGCTTTAAATATTTATTTTTATATGATTTTGAGTTGATATATTTAAACAAGCTAAACAGATTTCCACATTAGTCATATTGCAACAGAAAAAAAAACAGCAAAAAGGAAAAATCCATAAAAAAGGAACAAACAATAACAGAAAATGAGAATGGAATGCTTTGATCTGCATTCAAACTCCATATGAGATGTGAACAATATTTTCCCTTATGAATCTTTTGGAATTGTCTTGCATATCTGCACTGCTATAAAAAGCTAAATCTATCATAGTTGATCATTGCACAATGTTGCTGTTACTATGAAAAGTATTCAGGTCCTCACTTCACTCAATAGGAAGAGTTTTTTAAAAATCCTAAAGTCGCTATATACATATTAGTTATTATTGGAGTTATTATTATTGTTATTATAATTAAAAGAGAAAGTTGTTGTTGTTTGTCCTTTGTTCTTGAAGAGGACCATGACATCAAAAGGTGATGCCATGACAAACATGTAAATTCCATTTAAATGATAGAGGGCTGTGCAAGCTCACCTGCCTCACTTTTCTCTGCAGAGCCATCTGGGTCCAGTGGCCAAATGTAGATCAAGATGACAGGAGATGGCCCTGGATGAAATGGGAGACCTTGGCCTTTTTAAGCTAAATTCTTCAACAAGTCTCAATTTGACTGAGACCATACCTGTTCACAGATTAAGCCTAGGTACCAATTAAGACAAAGAATATTCTCTTTCACTTAGTCAAAAAATGAATCTAGTAGAGAAAGACCTTCAGGTTTTCTAGTCAAAGTAGAAATGATTGCTATTTACATTCAATGAGTAGTTTCAATTGAATGATAAAGTTAGACACTAAACTGTATATTGTTAAGAAGAAAATGAGGAAGAGTGGGTTAAATATACATTTATACACAGATAATTTCAGATCTATTTTTTTCAATTATAAACTTTCTCCTGATCTTCCATGCTTTATCATGAACTTCCTATTAGGCATATCAATGTGGTTATCCTAGAGACATCTTAAATTCAATTTATCCAAAACATAGCACATCAGTTTTCCCCCCACAAACCTTCTACTTGACTTTATTATTATTTTGAAAGATAAAATTATCTTCCAGCCCAGAGTCCAAATTTCAGTGTAATTCTTAACTTCTCATTCATATTTGCTTTTCATGTCCAATAATTTGCCAAGTGTTAATATGTCTACTTTCAGAATAACTCTGCCATATGGTCCTTTAATGGCACTTGCTTAGCTGTTTTTACCTTTTGTTGACATATATACCTACTATCTGGTAAAAGTTCTCATCATTTCATGCCTGGGTTATCCCAATCACTTTATTATTGGTCTTCCTCCCTTAAATTTCTCCCCAAGCCAGTGAATCAGTTAAAAAGAAGCCAATGTGATCTTCCTAAAATGTAGGGTTGTGTTATACACTCCAATCAATAATAGTAATGATGATGATAAATAGTATTTACATAGCACTTTAAGGTTTTCAGAATATTCAAAAATATTACCACTTCAGTCTTTACAATAAACTTGGGAAGTACATGCTATTGTATTTGTGTATTGTATTGTATCATAGATAAAGAAATTAAGTCCAACAGAGGATAAGTGAGTTGCACAGGGTCACAATGATACTTACTACCTAGAAAGTATTTAAAACCAAATTCATATCCAGGACTTCCTACTTTTAAGTCCTGTACTGTATTTACTATGCCATCTAGCTGTAATAAACTTCAATGGTTCCCTATTACCTCCCAGGATTAATAATATAATGTAGTTTGGGTTTTAAAGTATTTTATTATGTAGCTCTTTCCCTAATTTTTCATCTTTTTTATAGTTTATTTCCTTCCACATATATACTATAATACATAAAAAATAATGTTCTTGGGAGCCAAGATAACAAAAAGTAGACAGGTCTTTGTTTGATCTCTTTATGGCTTCCCTCAGAATCAACAGTAGAAAAAGCCTCTGAACAGGTTTTGGAGTAATAGAACCCACAAATATTTGGAATGTCACAAATTTCCAGCAGAAAATATTTTGGTAGAACTTCAGATAATGTCTGTTCTCCATCCAACAGGAATCTAGTGGAAGATTCTTAACTAAAATACAACAGTGTTGGCTACTCTGTCCTGGTTCAGAAGCCAGTAGATCATTAGACTACCTGTGAGACCTTCAATGCAACTTCAGAAGGCAAATAGTGAGCATCTGAAACCTAACAATAACAAGCAGGGCATGGTCATACCTATTCATCATGGAACTGGCAGCACTAGCCCCAGAGCAGCATAAAATCTTTGTTACATGTAGAGAACACTAGGGACAATCTCCTCTTTGCCCTAGGACCTCAGTCTTTAAAAATTAGCAAAAAAAAAAAAAAAAGAGTATGACCCAAAAGAGTATGACCATAGAGTTACTATGGAGACAGGAAAGAATAGATCTCAAATCCTGAGGACAGTAAAAGCAAAATACTCTCAAATAAAGCTTCAAAGGATGATATGAGATGTTCTCCAACTAAGAAGCCTTTCTTGCAAAAATCCAAAAAAGATCTTAAAAGAGAGTTAGAAGAAAAATGGGGAAAGGAAATGAAAGTGTTATAAGAGAGTCTGGAAAAGGAAACATTATCTGAAGAAAATAACTTTCTTAAAAATACATTTGATTGTAACACATGTAAAATGTATGGGATTGCCTGTCATCTAGGGGAGGAAGTAGAGAGAGGGAGGGGATAATTTGGAAAAATGAATACAGGGGATAGTTATTAAAAAATTACTCATGCATATATACTGTCAAAATTTTTTTATAAATAAAATTAAAAAAAATACATTTGGTAAAATGGAAAAAGTAAAACAATTCCTTGAAAAATTGGTGAAATGAAAAAAGAAATCAACTCCCTAAAAATAGGACTGGTGAAATAAATGACAATTCTACTTATGTACATCTACTTATTTACTGTCATACTAATCAAACTGCCAAGAATTTACTTTAAAGAGCTAGAAAAAGGATTAAAATTAATCTAGAAAAACAAAAGGTCAAAAATTTTAAAAGAATTATTAAAAAAATGAAGGTAGACTAATTGTATCAAACTTAAAACAAGATTATAAAGTAGTAGTAATCAAAACCATGGCTAAGAAATATGGGAGCTGATCATTAGAATAGGTTAGGTTCATAAGACATGATAGCTAATTACTATAGTAATCTAGTGTTTGAGAAACCCAAAGACCCCAGCTTATTAGATAAGAACTCACTATTTGACAAAAATTGCCAGAAAAACTGGAACTTAACACATAAAAAAGAAGTGTGAAATGAGCTTATCCAAATGAGAAGGTGGTAGAGGGGTAGCATGGGAGGATTAAGGTGAAAAAAAGTTAAACATTTTAAACAGCTACTGAATTGAGTTGGATGGAGGATGGGGAGACATAAAATTTTGTCTTGCTAATGTGAGGACACCAATAAGAGTATATATTATACTCACGTATGCACACACAAACAAGTATGCATATACATACAAGTGTGTTTGATGTATAATTAGATTTTGGATTGATATTGGATACAATACATACATATTTTATATAATATCCAATATTATATATATGTATCCATACACAAGTGTCCAGTATCAAGAACATCTTTACAACACAGCAGCAAGACAGTTCTTTTACTTTATATCTTTTTGTGTGTTCATATGTATGTGTATGTGTATGTGATGGATTGTTTAGTCAGAACACTTTTGTGTCATCATTCAGTTATGTTTAGAAAATTACAAACAGGAACAAAATAAGTGCATGGTGGGAAATTTCAAAAACTGAAATTTGGCAAGATTAAATCAGTGATAGAAAAGTGAGCAAAGGATTTGAAAGTAGAAGAGAATAGATTTAAATTGGTCCACCAAACCTTGTAATAGAGAAGGGAAATGAGTGTTGCCAGAATGGAATTGATGACCTAGGAAAGAGAGGAGTAGATGAATGTCAGAGTATAGTAATGCCAAAGAATAGGTTTATAAGTACTGAGGCCTAGAGTTCCTTCCAGTTTTAACCAAGCATAAATTCCTCCTAGTTAGTGAGAGCTATAATCATATGACAAAATTTCTTGTTTGTTGTTCCATCTTTAGACAGATTAATTTATCATTTTGAAAGTAAAAAAAAATTATTAGATGTTATGCTTGTGTCAGCATTATTTATACCCAATAGCTAGATAATTGAAGTACGCTCTCATATTTATCTCATTTTCTTAAGTAGACTTAGAATCTGTTTCTACAATTTATCCTTTACATTACTTCTCTTTCTGCATTTTTGTTCTTTAGCATAATCTAATGACAATATAAATTAAATGGAGCAAAAAAGAAAAAAAAAAACTAAGAAACTCCAAAGCTCTAAATAGAAAATTCAAGAGAAAAACCCATTTATAAATACTGTAACCTCAAATGCCTATTCAAATGGCCCAGATTTAGACTTTGTAGGATAACCCATGACAGCAATATGCTTTTAGGTGTTCATAGTGTTTAAAAGAACACTATAGGTGAAAAGGAAAAAATATCATTGTATATGCAGAAAATACACACATGTTAGAAAATCCAGTAACTGGAACAGGAAAACATATTATAACATTAGAGTGAAGAACAATTAATGCAGAAGCATGCATATGTAAATATGTGTGTATACACACATGTATTTGTCATTAGATTATGCTAAAGAACAAAAATCCAGATATTGGTTATAAATATTATGTTTTCATAAACAAAGATCTCTTAACATTAGCTATTCTCAATTCTGCAAAATTAACTTTTTTTTTATTTTTAAAGGGATTGTTATGTTTTCACATGAAAATATACTGCACAGGTAGAGCTGCTGGGGGGAGGAGATTTTGTCTTATGGAATGTCACTTTCCAGATAAAAATAATCACAAGGGAAGCATCAAATAGTATGAATTTAAACATAAACAACTTTTAATTTCTTCAATGTATTCAAATTAAGAACACATCTACAACTTCTATTAAAGGTTATTAATTCTACTCATTCTTAGAATATTTTGTTATTTGGAAATATAATATGACTGGGATAGGTTAAATAAAAGATTAGCATTGAATAAATTTTAATATGAAGGATATTTCTGGTAAATGGGGGAAATATAAGTAAATTTAAACAGGGAATTAAGACAAATAGATACCTTTTTCTAATCTCAAAAGTCACTTTCATTTAAACATCTTTATTGTCAGGATGATATTGTTCTTTAATCCACAATGTAAAATCCCCAAAATAAAATGACATGCTTGAGTATTAGGGCACTTGAGTTTGGGATTTAAGGATAAATTTTGCCTTTTACAAATTATAACAAATCATCAGTATGCAAACTTTGAGCTTTATAATCTACTAAGACAATACCAATTCCCAGTAAAAATAGTAACCTTGTTAAAATAGGATAAGGAAATAGCTCCACAGTGTAGAATAATTCAGTGTGTCTCAAATGGGGATTAAACAAGTGATATTTCCTTGGAAATTAATTTTAAAGTAATGAAAGTTCAAAGCACTTACCTAACAAATACAAGATGGTTCTGGAGTTTGTTGAAGGCTATCTACACATTGGGCTAGTTAACTCCAAGGCTTTTGACTGCAGGCTGTCAAACTGAATTACATTCCAAACTCTCACAACTGGGAGTTGTTTTTCCTAAGTACAGAATGTGGAGGGTGGATTTTTTTTTTCCCACTGCAGCATTGAGTTCATGAGTATTGATAACTTCCAACAAAGGAATTCTCTTTATCACTGCAAGAATTCTGTTACTTCCTGTCATAGTTTGATGAGGGAACTGAGAATTTAAATCACTTGCTTAAGATGACAGAGAAGGTATGTCAGATGCAGAAACTGAATCTAGTTCTTACTGAATCTGAGCCTAGAATTATGTTATTCTGCCTTTCTAAATCTGTCATTATTTAAAAAAGAAAATGTCCTAATCATGACAGGTAAGGAAATTACTTCAAAATTCTAATATGAGCACATTCATTCTCCTTTTTATTGATGTTTAATTTTGAAAGAATATAGGTACATTCTGTTTAAGGCCAAGGTCTGATTTAAAGTTCTTAAAAGACTTTATCTGGGAAAGATCAATTGTAAAGTTACACAAGGTAGTAAAATTCCTCTTATTTGATCGTTTGGTTATTATTTGGTAATTTAACACATAAGCAAATTTTAATAAGGAAAATAAAGTTTTTTTTTTATTTTTTTAATAATATTATCCCTTGTATTCATTTTTCCAAATTATACCCCCTCCCTCTATTCCCTCCCCCCGATGACAGGCAATCCCATACATTTTACACGTGTTACAAATAGTCTAGATACAATACATGTGTGTGAATATCATTTTCTTATTGCACAATAAACATTAGATTCCGAAGGTACATGCAACCTGGGCAGACAGATATTAGTGCTAACAATTTACATTCACTTCCCAGTGTTTCTTCTCTGGGTGTAGATACCTCTGTCCATCATTGATCAACTGGAAGTGAGTTGGCTTTTCTTTATGTTGAAGATTTCAACTTCCATCAGAATACATCCTCATACAGTATTGTTGAAGTGTACAGTGATCTTCTGGTTCTGCTCATTTCACTCAGCATCAGTTGATTTAAGTCTCTCCAGGCCTCTCTGTATTCCTCCTGCTGGTCATTTCTTACAGAACAATAATATTCCATAACCTTCATATACCATAATTTACCCAACCATTCTCCAACTGATGGACATCCATTCATCTTCCAGTTTCTAGCTACAACAAAAAGAGCTGCCACAAACATTTTGGCACATATATGTCTCTTCCCGCTCTTTAGTATTTCTTTGGGATATAAGCCCAGTAGTAGCGCTGCTGGGTCAAAGGGTATGCACAGTTTGATAACTTTTTGGGCATAATTCCAGATTGCTCTCCAGAATGGCTGGATTCTTTCACAACTCCACCAGCAATGTATTAGTGTCCCAGTTTCCCCACATCCCCTCCAACATTCATCATTATTTGTTCCTGTCATCTTAGCCAATCTGACAGGTGTGTAGTGGTATCTCAGAGTGGTCTTAATTTGCATTTCTCTGATCAGTAGTGATTTGGAACACTCTTTCATGCGAGTGGATATAGTTTCAATTTCTTCATCTGAGAATTGTCTGTTCATATCCTTTGACCATTTATCAATTGGAGAATGGTTCGGTTTCTTATAAATTAGGGTCAGTTCTCTATATATTTTGGAAATGAGACCTTTGTCAGAACCTTTGTTTTTAAAAATATTTTCCCAATTTGTTACTTCCCTTCTAATCTTGTTTGCATTAGTATTATTTGTACAGAAACTTTTTAGTTTGATGTAATCAAAATCTTCTATTTTGTGATCAATAATGATCTCTAGTTCTCCTCTGGTCATAAATTCCTTCCTCCTCCACAGGTCTGAGAGGTAGACTATCCTCTGTTCCTCTAATCTATTTATTATCTCCCTCTTTATGCCTAAATCATGGACCCATTTTGATCTTATCTTGGTATATGGTGTTAAGTGTGGATCCATATCTAATTTCTGCCATACTAATTTCCAGATTTCCCAACAGTTTTTTCCAAATAATTAATTTTCATCCCTAATGTTGGTATCTTTGGGTTTGTCAAAGATTAGATTGCTATAAATGTACCCTTTTTTGTCCTTTGTATCTAATCTGTTCCACTGATTAGCCAATACCAAATGGTTTTGGTGACTGCTGCTATATAATATAGCTTTAGATCAGGTACACTTAGACAACCTTCCTCTGAGTTTTATTTTTCATTAGTTCCCTTGCAATTCTCGACCTTTTATTCTTTCATATGAATTTTGTTGTTATTTTTTCTAGGTCATTGAAATAGTTTCTTGGGAGTCTGATTGGTATAGCACTAAATAAATAGATTAGTTTGGGGAGTATTGTCATCTTTATTATATTCGCTCGGCCTATCCAAGAGCATTGAATGTCTTTCCAATTATTTAAATCTGATTTTATTTTTGTGGCAAGTGTTTTGTAATTTTTCTCATATAATTCCTGACTTTTCTTTGTTAGATGGATTCCCACATACTTTATACTCTCAACATTTGTTTGGAATGGAATTTCTCTTTGTATCTCTTGCTGTTGCATTTTGTTAGTGATATATAAAAATGCCGAGGATTTATGTGGATTTATTTTGTATCCTGCCACTTTGCTGAAATTTTGAATTATTTCTAGTAGCTTTTTAGCAGAGTCTTTGGGGTTCTCTAAGTATACCAGCATGCCATCTGCAAAAAGTGACAGTTTGATTTCCTCATTTCTTACTCTAATTCCTTGAATCTCTTTCTAGGCTCTTATTGCCAAGGCTAGCGTTTCTAGTACTATATTGAATAGTAATGGTGATAGTGGGCAATCTTGTTTCACTCCTGATCTTACTGGGAAAGGTTGCAGTTTATTTCTATTGCATATTATGCTTACTGAAGGTCTTAAATATATGCTCCTGATTATTCTAAGGAATAGTCCATTTATTCCTATACTCTCAAGAGTTTTTAGTAGGAATGGATGTTAGATTTTGTCAAATGCTTTTTCTGCATCTATTGAGATGATCATAAGGTTCTTATTAATTTGATTATTAATATGGTCAATTATACTAATAGTTTTCCTAATTTTAAACCAGCCCAGCATTCCTGGAATAAATCCTACTTGATCATAGTGTATTATCCTGGAGATGATTTTCTGAAGTCTTTTTGCTAATATCTTATTTAAGATTTTAGCATCAATATTCATTAAGGAGATTGATCTATAATTTTCTTTCTCAGTTTTCGCTCTACCTGGTTTAGGTATCAGTACCATGTCTGTGTCATAAAAGGAGTTTGGTAGGACTCCTTCATCCCCTATTTTTTCAAATAATTTATATAACATTGGGACTAATTGTTCTTTAAATGTTTGGTAGAATTCTAACATGTGAATCCATCTGGTCCTGGGGATTTTTTCCTTGGGAGTTGATTAATAGCTTGTTCTATTTCTTTTTCTGAAATGGGACTATTTAAGCAATTTATCTCCTCCTCTGTTAATCTAGGGAGCCTATATTTTTGGAGGAAGTCATCCATTTCACTTAAGTTACCAAATTTATTGGCATAAAGTTGGGCAAAGTAACTCCTTATTATTTCTCTAATTTCCTCTTCATTGGTGGAAAGATCCCCCTTTTCATTTGTAAGACTATCAAGTTGATTTTCCTCTTTCTTTTTTTTTGATCAAATTTACCAAAGGTTTATCTATTTTATTGGCTTTTTCATAAAACCAACTCTTGCTTTTATTTATTAATTCAATACTTTTTTTACTTTCAATATTATTGATTTCTCCTTTTAATTTTTGTATTTCAAGTTTAATTTTTGGTTGGGGGTTTATAATTTGGTCTTTTTCTAGCCTTTTAAGTTGTAAGCCCAATTCGTTAATCTTCTCTTTCTCTATTTTCTTCAAATAAGCCTCTAAAGATATAAAATTTCCCCTTATTACTGCTTTAGCTGCATCCCACAGATTTTGGTATGATGTCTCATCATTGTCATTATCTTGGGTGAAATTATTAATTGTTTCTATAATTTGCTCTTTCACCCAGTCATTCTTTAAGATGAGATTATTCAGTTTCCAATTACTTTTTGGTCTATTTACTCCTAACTTTTTACTGAATGTAGCTTTTATTGCATTGTGGTCTGAGAAGAAGGCATTTATTATTTCTGCCTTCCTACATTTAATTTTGAGATCTTTATGTCCTAATATATGGTCTATTTTTGTATAGGATCCATGAACTGCTGAGAAGAAAGTATATTCCTTTCTATTGCCATTCAGTTTTCTCCAAAGGTCTATCATACCTAGTTTTTCTAATGTTCTATTTACTTTTTAAATTTCTTTCTTGTTTGTTTTGTGGTTTGATTTGTCTAAATCTGAGAGTGCAAGGTTGAGATCTCCCACTATTATAGTTTTACTGTCTATTTCTTCTTGCAATTCTCTTAACTTTTCCTTTAGAAAGTTAGATGCTATACCACTTGGTGCATATATGTTTAGTATTGATATGGCTTCATTATTTATGCTACCTTTCAGCAGGATATAGTTGCCTTCCTTATATTTTTTAACGAGATCTACTTCTGCTTTTGCTTGATCTGAGATAAGGATAGCTACCCCTGCTTTTTTGGCTTTACCTGAAGCATAATAGGCTCTGTTCCAACCTTTTTACCTTTACTCTGTATGTATCTCCCTGCTTTAAGTGTGTTTCCTGTAGACAACATATTGTAGGGTTCTGCTTTTTGATCCAATCTGCTATCTGTCTCCGTTTGATGGGATCGTTCATCCCATTTACATTTACAGTTAAAATTACTAATTCTGTATTTCCTGCCATCGTATTATCCCCAGAGTATGCTTTTTCCCTTAACCCCCCTGAACCCCCTCCCCGATATTTAATTTACAGACCCCCTTGTGACACGCAACTCTCTCTTTTTTTTTTTTTAGTATCCCTCCCCCCTCCCTCCAAGTCCCTTCACTTATTCTCCTTTTCCTTTTCCCTTTTCCTCTCCCTCCTTTTAATGAGGTGAGAGAAAATTCTCTGCAAAACAAATATGTTAATTATTTACTCTTTGAGCCTCTCCTGATGAGAGTAAGATTCACACAATCATTCTCCCCCTCACTAAGTTCCCTCAGATATGGTGTATTTTCTATGCCTCTTCTTGGGATGTAGTTTCCCTCTTTTTATCATTCCTTCCCCTTTTTCTGAACCGACCTCCTTCCCTTTACTACACCCCCCTTTTTTTCTTTTATATCAGTAAAATCAAATTATCCTTGAGTACTTTTTATATACCCACAACAGAGTTACAGTTCTCACTGGTTCTGTGTACCTTTTTCTGTTTCTCTTCAGTCTTGTGGATGTAGATCAAATTTTTTGTTTAAGTCTGGTTTTTTTCTTAGAAACATGTAGAATTCCTCTGTTTCATTGAATGACCATCTTCTTCCATGGAAAAAAGATGCTAAACTTAGCTGGGTAGTTCATTCTTGGTTGCAGTCCTTGATCTTTTGCCTTACGGAATATCAGGTTCCAGGCCCTTCTATTTTTTAATGTGGAGGCAGCCAGATCTTGAGTGACCCTTATTGTGGCCCCTTGGTATTTAAATTGTTTTTTTCTAGCTGCTTGCAGGATTTTCTCCTTTGTGTGGTAATTCTGCAGCTTAGCCACAATATTCCGTGGTGTTCTTTTTTAGGGTCTATTTCAGAAGGAGTTCGATGAATTCTTTCCACATCTACTTTCCCTTCTGTTTCTATTATCTCTGGACAGTTCTCTTTGATAATTTCCTGTAAAATAGAATCTAGGCTCTTTTTTTGGTCATAGTTTCCTGGAAGTCCAATGATCCGCAGATTATCTCTCCTAGATCTATTTTCCAGGTCTATAGATTTTCCCAGTAAGTATTTGACGTTGTTTTCCAGCTTCTCATTTTTTTTGTTTTGGTTGACTGATTCTTGGTTTCTCTGTGAATCATTCATTTCTATTTGTTCCATCCTGACTTTTAAGGAGTTATTTTCTTCTTTCACAGTTTTTAGTTCTTTTTGTAAATGCCCAATTTCGTTTTTAAATGAATTATTTTGCTCTATTGAATTTTTTTCCATTTCCCTAATTTTTTTTTGAGAATTATTTTCTTTTTCCAATTCAGAAATTCTATTTTCTTGAGACTTTTTTTATCTTTTCTAATTCATAAATCCTACTTTCCTGTGATTTTTTAGCCTTTTCTAATTCATAAATTTTGTTTCCCTGCATCTCCTGTGAATTCCTTATTTTTTCCAACTCCAATTTCAGGACGTTGTTATTCTCTATCATAGCTTCCCTTTCCTTTCCCCATTTTTCTTCCATCTCCCTCAATTTTTTAAGAGTCTCTTCAAGGAGAGAGTTATGTGATGGGGGGCAGGAATCATTCCCCTTTAGGTTGTTATCTGCTGTCTCTCTGCTGTTAATTTCCTCGGGGTTGGATACCTGCTCTTTCTCTGTGTAGAAGGAATCTATGGTTTTTCTGGGTTTTTTGTTCATATTTTAAAAATCTTTTGGGGTCTGTCCCTGGGGTAGGAAATTATTTATTTACTTCTTTACCAGCTTCCTCCCAGACCGGATCGATGCAGCCGTTCTAGTGTCTGAGCTAAGATAAAACTCTGGGAGAGAGTTCCCCACCCCCTCCCTGGAAGTGCCTCAGAGGTGACTAGCACTGCTGTGCCCGAAGGCGCTGTGTTTTAGCGGCTTCCCTGAGGTTGAGACTGAACAGTAAAGGCAGCACAAAGCCTAGCCTATGTGTCCCAGTGGGGCGTGGATGTCTGCAGCAGGTGACGTGAAAAGCCTTTGAGCTCAAACTGGAAGTGTCTGCCATAAACCGCGGTCCCTAGTTCAAAGGTTCCGCTTCTCTGGGACTTCCTGGAGCTGAGTTCCACTCCCTCCAGCTAAACTAGGCAGTGTGTGTTGCCTTGGGTCGTATCCACCCACTTGTCAATCTCTTAACTATTCTCAGGAGGTAGCTGAGGCCACGCCCCCTGGTGCTGAGATCTGCTGAGTCACCCCCAGGAACCGGGGAAAATCTAATCTATCTGAAATTTTAAGTTATTTTAGCTTTTTCTTCTGAACTGCTAAATAATTAGCAGAGAAGAGCTAACAGCCTGTGCCAGATTCCTTTATCTCAGTGGCTTCTCTGATCCCAGAGCCCTCCCAAGCGCGTTTGGCGCTGTATGCTAGCACCCAGCCATCTGTGCTGGCCTCTCTTCTTCCTCCCCTGGGAACTGACCTTTTCTGTTGAGACTCCAGATTCTCTTCAGCTGGTAAGTCGTGCTTCCAGTCCTTGTGGTATCTATCAGTCCAGGGCTTATTTTGAGGCTTAATTTATCTAATTGATTGTGAGGGAGTGAGGACGTTCACAGAGTCGTGTGTTTCTTCTCCACCATCTTGGCTCCGCCCCCCGGAAAATAAAGTTTTATGGAAACAAGTAAGGCAGAAATCATAAAATTCTATGGATATTGTACCTATGTTTACTATAAGTAACTTGACTACTGCCACTGATGCCAAAAACACATTCAAACCAGAAACATTATATACCTCTTAAGTCATTTGATACCCTTTTAATTTTTCCTTTGGCCCTAGTGTTCTACTAACAGCTAATAAAAGATGAAGAGAAATGAAATTATTTGGAAATTTTCTTATGTAGGAAGTCCTTAAACTACTCTCTTAAAAGAGGTGAAATTTATCATAGAGCCATCAAATATACACATAATCCAAATGACTTTATTTATTTATTTTTTTACTTTCACATTTTTGACTTTATAAGAGTTGTTAAAAAGACAGTTTTCTACTTTTGGATATCCAAACATCATAATCATATCACTTTAATGCTTTAAACTTCCATAAATAATTCCCTTACAATACCCCTAATAGATACATACAATAAATACTCTTATCCCCATTTTGTGCATAAGAGAACAGTATCTCTCACTGTGTCACAAAGCAAGTAATGTCTGAGGCTGAATATAAAAATGGATCTCTTGATTATAGGAATATTTACTTTAGTGAAAGAATCAATACTGTAGAGCAAACTTTTTTTTTTCGTCTCATTGGTATTTATAGTTACTTCTAATATACAGGTCATAATTCATTCATGCTTTCTTTTATGTGCAAATGTGCTGCATTAATCCATTCATCTTTTATTATCTTTCTGCCTAAGATGCTGGAATACTTCTCTAAATCTCTAGGACTAATTTATATATGCAGCATATAAGCTGTCCATCTGGCATCCTTTAATCAATTTATTTTTCACCTCTATGTACAGTCCTATAGCCAGACACACATATTCTATGTTCTTTTTTATCAATCAAATTCTAACAAAGCACCACTAGCATTTCTAACATGTAAAATAAAAATTAAGAAGCGAGTTATTTTTACCTCTTTATTTACTTAGAAAAATTTTTGATGTTTATCACAAATAATGCCAGCTTTTGGTTTTAGCTATATTATTTTTAATATATTGGTTAAATAATTTTTTTCTAAGTGCATGCTTTTGAGGATTTTTAGTACACAGTAATGTACTTTGTCAAGTGTCTTTTAAATAATATCTTTATTGATGTTATCATGATATATGATTTATATGATGTTTTTTCCCATATATGATATTATCATATGGTATGGAAAGTTTAGATATTAATCAGTATGTCAATTGATATACACCAGACACCAAAACTAGCTCCTGAAGGCACAAGAACAAAAAATGAAACAATCCATACACTAATGAAACTCATGTTCTAGTGAAGGAAACCAGAAATACAACACATATAAAACTTGTTCATATAAACAACAAATATGAAGGTAATGATATAGAATTATTAAATAAGAATTAAATTAAATAGAAGATACTTTGGAAGGGAATTTCTATCAGCTCGGGAGTTAAAGAAAAACTATATGCAGAAGATAATATTTTAGCTGTATTTTAAAGGAAGAAAAGGGCTAAATGAGGGAGAAGTAAGGACAGATTAGATTTCAGGTTTGTGAGACATTTAGTGCAAAAACAATATGGGAGAGTACAATGTTGTTGCTGTTGCTGATTTAGTGGCTCCCAAGGCCTGATCCTGATCTGTTGATGCTGGGGCTATGCTAGTAGAGTGTGTAATGGATTGTGCACCGCTCTCAGCCAGCTGTGATAGAATTGTCCTCATAGCCTTTTAATTTGCCTTTGTGAGCTGTAAAGTTTGGAAATCACATTGCTGCAAGTGATTCAGTTGCCTTGAGAACTGTTTGTGATTTATTGGGGTTCAGTCTGAGGTGGTATCTCCACTCTTACTTTGGTGCAACAGACCTTTTCTGAAGAACTAATAAATTGTTTCAGGCCGTAAAATTGTTTAATTGCATCTTTTCATGTGTGTTCTACAACTCAATAATTTGTTTAGATTATTTAAAAATATTTGCAGGAGTTTGGGAAAGAGCTCATATGAGTCCCTGCCTTTACTCTGCTATCTTGGCTCCACATCTTTGATAACTTTGTAAAAATATCTGAGTATGGGAAATGAGTGTAAACTATGAGCATTGTTGTTTTTTTGTTGTTTGTTTGTTTTTGTTTTGTTTTGTTTCTCTTCCTAGATTATTTTTACCTTGCGAATACAATCCTTCCTTTGCAACAACAACAACAAAATTCCATTCTGCACATATATATTGTACCTAGGATATACTATAAGATATTTAATATGTATGGGAATGCCTGCCATCTAGGGGAGGGGGTGGAGGGAAGGAGGGGAAAAACTCAGAACAGAAGGGAGTACAAGGGATAATGTTGTAAAAAAAAAAAATTTACCTATGCATATGTACTGTCAAAGAAAATGTTATAATTATAAAAATTAATAAAAAACAAAATAAAAAAATAAATCCTATATCAAAAAAAAATCTGAGTATTTTATTAAATATATAGACATATTGTAGAGAAGCATCATTTTTTTAACTCAAAATGACTCTATGGCTCTAAATGAAGTACCAATATCTCTAGATGACAAAAGTTATGGAACTTTAAAAAATAATTTTTTATTGCTCCATATACTATCATATATTTGTTCTTTATCCAAAATGTGATAAACATATGAAAAGCCACTATTTTCCAAACTAAAATTTAAGAGTAAGGTTGAGTACACATATTCTGGAGATATATTTCTTTAATATAATTAACAATAAGTGAGCCTTCATTGAACATCTATTATGTACTAGTCACTGTGGTAGATGCTAGAGAAACAGATACAAAGAATTAAATAATCCTTACATATTATTTGAGGAAACAATAAGCATACATATAAAATTAACTAATATGAATATATTCAACATAGTCAAACAGTGGTGAGAAATGAGGTGAGTAGAAGATGATGGGAAAATAAAAAGGTCACATCAAAGTGGTCTTAGTTTTCCCAGTGAAGAAAGGCTTTCCAGTGAGGATGATAAGGGAAATATAAGGTATAAAAGGTTTTCATAGGAAAAGTTTGAATATTTTTGCTGCAAGTAAAATAGGAAATTAATTAAATTAGGGGGCAAGGGTGAAAAAATTATTCTGCACTGAGGACTAAGATCAGGTTGTATAAAATTAATTTATAATGTAATCAAATAGTAATTATGAAATTTTCTCTAGTTGAATTCAGTAAATCATGTATAGGAATGTCAGATGGTGAAGACAGGATTTGGAGACTTCTGGGGTCAGGGCCAAGATGGCAGAAATGGCACACATTTCTCTCTTTACAACACTTAAAATAATTATGAAATCTAGCCTCTGAATTAGCTCTGGATGGGAAGAACCCACAAATATTAGGAGTGCAACAAATTGTCAGCAAAAGATAATTTCAAAGATCACAAAAATAAGTCTGTTTCATTGGAAATGGAAGGGAGGCAGCAAGGACAACTAGTACAAATGCCAGTGCAGATAGCTCAGAGTCCTGAGGCAGAGAATTTATGGGAGCAAACAGACCATAAAATATCTGATTCAATCAGAAATGGGAATGAGACAGTGAAACACAAAAAGCTGATGATAAACACCAACTCAGACAGAGCAGACACCCCACGGTGGAGCAGCGTCAGTTTGGCTTCCACGGGGCAAAGAGTTTGTGGAGGAGGGGACCAAAGAAGTTTTGTTTCAATGGGAAGCAGGAGAGAGACAGTGAGACCTGGGCAGCTGACCACAAATGCCAGCACAGACAGCTCAGAATCCTGGGTGCCTGAGCAGACTCCTATCACAAACACCAGGGTGGACAAGACAGAATCCCAAGCATTGCTGATGACTTCATGTGGCAGAGCCAGCATGAGGATGGAATCATCACTGACTCAGAACAGCTGAGGGAAAACAGTGGAAAACTTTGATAAAAAGGCAGTACTTAACTTTACTTAAAAAAATGAGTAAAAAAGTTAAAAGGATTATAACAATTGATAGTTTTTATAGTGAAAGAAAAGAACAGATTTCAAAGCCAGAGGAGACTAAAGGCAGATTGTTTCCAGATGAAGCTCCAAAAAGTGAAATAACTTGATCCCAATTACACAAAGCTCTCCTAGAAGAACATAGAAAAGAACTTAAAAGAGAGCTAGAAGAAAAATGGGGAAAGGAAATGAAAGATTTGCAAGAGAGTTTGGAAAAGGCAGCACAAAATAGATATGGTGAAATGGAAAAAGCATATAACTCATTAAAAGATAGATTTGATAAACTGGAAAAAGAAACAAAATTGCAGAAAAACAGAATTTGTGAAACAGAGAAAGAAAATAACTTCTTAAAAAGCAAAATTTGTGAAATGGAAAAAAAAATAACTCCTTAAAAAACAGAATTTGTGACGTGGAAAAAATTCCACAGAACAAACAATTCATTCAAAAATTCAATTGGAAAAATACAAAAAGAAGTAAAAAAAAGTAAATGAAGAAAATAACACACTAAAATTTAGAATTGAACAAATGGAAAGGAATGACGCAACAACAGAACAAGAATTGATCAACCAAAACCAAAAAATGAAAAAATAGGGGAAAAAAATGTAAAATACCTAATGAGGAAAACAAGCAACCTGGCAAATAGATTTAGAAGAGAGAATGCAAGGATTATTGGACTCCCTGAAATACATGATGAAAACAAAAAGAGCCTAGACACTATTTTTCAGGAAATCATTGAAGAGAACTACCCAAATATCATAGAAACAGAGGGTAAAATAAACATTGTAAGAATTCATCGATCACCTACAGAAAGAGATCCCAAAATTAAAACTCCAAGAAATATTGTGGCTAAATTCTAGAGCCATCAGACCAAGGAAAAAATACTACAAACAGCCAGAAAAAAATAATTCAAATATCTTTTTAAAAAATTTTTATTTATAAATTTTTTTGACATTATATATGGATGAGTAATTTTTTTTTATAACATTATCCCTTTTATTCATTTTTCCAAATTATCCCCTTCCTCCCTCTACTCCCTCCCCTTCATGACAGGCAATCCCATATATTTTACATGTGTTACAATATAACCTAGAAACAATATATGTGTGTAGATACCATTTTCTTATTGCACATTAAGTATTAGATTCCGAAGGTATAAGTAACCTGGGTAGATAGACAATAGTTCTAACAGTTTACATTCACTTCCCAGTGTTCAAAAATAATTCAAATATCGAGGAGCCACAATAAGGATCACTCATGACCTAGCAGCTTTCACATTAAAGGATTGAAGCACCTGGAATATGATATTCTGTAAGCAAAGAAACTTGGTATGCAGCCAAGAATAACTTACCCAGACAAATTAAGCATTTTCTTCAAGAGAAGAAGATGAGCATTCAATGAAATAGTTGAATTCCATTTATTTCTGATGACAAAAACCAGAGCTAAACAAAAAAGTTTGACCTTTAACAGCACTCAAGAGAAGCATAAAAAGGTAAAAAGTACTCTTGAAAACTGTATTTCTGTTATGGGTATACACAAAGAGTACATGTATAATTTAGTTTACTGTTATAATATAAAAGAAGGATCTAGATGTGGAAAGGAAATTGCACCATAAAAAGGGAAAAGTGGAGGTACTTATATCTTACAAAGAGGCAAAGAAAACTTATTATATCTGAGGGAAAGAAGGGAGGGGGATGATCATAGTGTGAATCTTACTCTCATTAGAATTGGCTC
This sequence comes from Sminthopsis crassicaudata, assembly GCF_048593235.1. Taxonomy (NCBI): domain Eukaryota; kingdom Metazoa; phylum Chordata; class Mammalia; order Dasyuromorphia; family Dasyuridae; genus Sminthopsis; species Sminthopsis crassicaudata. The sequence continues at coordinate 321,228,585 of NC_133617.1, read as the reverse complement.
AAAGAGAAAATATTAGACATATTATGTTTACAGAGAAACTTCTCAAACCTCATTGAAAAGTGGGAGAAGAAATGCAAAAAGGGAAAGGGAAGGATAAATAGAAGGGAATACAGAAATTGAAAGGGAAAGGTTTAAGAAAAGGGGAGGGACTCTTAGATGAGGGAGGGATCCTAAAGAGGGAGATCTGGGTGAGGCAAGTGGTACTCAAAAGTTTAATACTGAAGAGGGGGGTAAAGGGAAAAGGAAAGAAAAAAGCATAATCTGGGGTTAACAAGATGGCAGGAAATACAGAATCACTAATTTTAACCATAAATGTGAATGGGGTAAATTCCCCATAAAGCAGAGGTGGTTAGCACACTGGATTAAAAGCCAGAATCCCCCAATATATTGTTTAAAGAAAACACTCTTGAAGCAGGGAGATAAATACAGAGTAAAGGTAAAAATTTGGAGAATAATCTATTATGCTTCAGATGAAATAAAAAAAGCAGGAGTAGTCATCTTGATTTCAGATCAAGCAAAAGAAAAATTTCATCTAATTAAAAGAGATAAGGAAGGAAACTATATCTTGCTAAAGGACAGCATAGATAATGAAGCACTATCAATACTAAACATATATACACCAAATGGTATAGCATCTAAATTTATAAAGGAGAAGTTAAGAGAAGTGCAAGAAGAAATAGCAAAACTATAATAGTGGGAGATCTCAACCTTGCACTCTCAGAACTAGATAAATCAAACCACATAATAAATAAGAAAGAAGTTAAAGAGGTAAATAAAACAATAGAAAAGTTAGATCTTTGGAGAACATTGAATGAAGACAAAAAGGAGTACACTTTCATCTCAGCAGTTCATGAAAGTATAAAAAAATTGACCATTTATTAGGATATAAAGACCTCAAATTCAAATGCAGAAAAGCAGAAATAGTAAATGCATCCTTTACAGATCACAATGCAAGAAAAATTATATTCAATAATAAGCCAGTGAAAAATAGACTAAAAATTATTTGGAAACTAAATAATCTCATCATAAAGAACAAATGGGTGAAACAGCACATCATAGACAATAATTTCACCCAAAAGAATGACAATAATAAGACATCATAACAAAATGTGTGGGATGCAGCCAAAGTAGTAATAAGGGGAAACTTTATATTTCTAGAGGCCTACTTGCATAAAATAGAGAAAGAAAATCAATGAATTAGGCTTGCAACTAAAAAAGCTAGAAAAAGAGTAAATTAAAACCCTCCAATCAAACACTAAACTTGAAATTCTAAAAATAAAAGGAGAGATTAATAAAACTGAAAGTTAAAAAAAAAAACTATTGAATTAATAAATAAAATTGAGAGTTGCTTCTGTGAAAAAAACCCAACAAAATAATTAAAACTCATGGTAAATTTCATTAGAAAAAAGGAGGAAAATCAAATTGTTAGTCTTAAAAATGAAAAAGAACTTTCCATTAATGAAAATAAAATTAGAGCAATAATTAGGAGTTACTTCATCCAACTTTATGCCAATAAATTTTATAACTTAAATGAAATGAATGAATACCTTAAAAAATATAGGTTGCCCAGATTAACAGAGGAAGAACTAAATTGGTTAAATTAGTTCCATTTTAGAAAAAGAACTAGACCAAACTATTAATCAACTCCCTAAGAAAAAATCCCTAGGACCAAATGAATTTACATGTGAATTCTACCAAACATTTAAGGTACAATTAACTCCAATGTTATATAAACTATTTGGAAAAAAAGGGAATGATTTAATCCTACCAAATTCCTTTTATGACACAGACATGGTATTGATATCTAAACCCGGTAGGACAAAAACAACAACAACAAAAAAAATTATAGACCAATCCCCCTAATGAGCATTGATGCAAAAATCTTAAATAAAATATTAGGAAAGAGATTATGGAAAATCATCCCCAGGATAAAACACCATGACCAATTTGATTTATACCAGGAATGCAGGGCTAGTTCAATATTAGGAAAACTATTACCATAATTGACTATATCAATAACCAAATTAACCAAAAACATATGATTATCTCAAGAGATGCAGGAAAAAGCATTTGATAAAATCCAACACCCATTCCCTTTAAAAACACTAGAGAGTATGGGAATAAATTGACTTTTCCTTAAAGTAGTCAGTAGCATCTATTTACCACCATCAGTAAGCATCATATGTAATGGGGATAAACTGGAACCATTCCCAATAAAATAAAGAGTGAAACAAGGTTGCCCACTATTACCATTCCTATTAAATATTATATTAGAAATGCTAGCTTCCGCAATGAGATGGAAAAGACACTAAAGGAATTAGAGAATCCCAGAGATTCTACTAAAAAAGCTATTAGAAATAATCCACAACTTTAACAAAGTTGCAGGATACAAAATAAATCCACATAAATCCTCAGTATTTTTATGTATCACTAACAAAATTCAACACAGATACAAAGAGAAATTCCATTTAAAATAATTGTCAATACTATCAAATATTTCAGAATTTATCTGCCAAGGGATAGTAAGGAAATATATGCGCAAAACGACAAATTCTTTCCAGACATATAAAGTCAGATCTAAACAACTAGAAAAATATTAAGTGCTCTTGGATAGTTCAAATGAATATAATAAAGATGAAAATACTACCTAAAATAATCAATTTATTTAGTGCTATACCAATCAAACTCCCAAGAAACTACTTTACTGACCTAGAAAAAATAACAACAAAATTAATCTGAAAGAACAAAAGGTCAAGAATTTCAAGGGAACTAATGAAAAAAAAAATGAAGGTAGCCTAGCTGTATCAGATTTAAAACTATTATAAAGCAGCGTCACCAAAACCATTTGTTATTGCCTAAGAAATAGACTAGTTGATCAGTGGAATAGGTTAGGTTCACAAGACAAAATAGTGTACAGCTATAGCAATCTAGTATTTTGCAAACCCAAAGACCCCAACTTTTGGGATAAGAATACACTATTTGACAAAAACTGCTGGGAAAATTGGAAATTAGTGTGGCAGAAACTAGGCCTTGACTCACACTTTACACCATAAACCAAGATAAAGTCAAACTGTATTCATGACCTAGACATAAAGAATGAGATCATAAATAAATTAGAAAACATAGGATAGTTTACCTTTCAGACCTATGGAGAAGTTAGGAATTTGTGACCAAAGAAGAACTAAAGATCATTATTGATTACAGAAAAAAAAAAAAAAAAAAAAAAAAAAGATTATATGAAGCTAAAAAAATTTGTACAAACAAAGCTAATACAGACAAAATTAGAAGGGAAACAATAAACTGGGAAAACATCTTTATATTTGAAGATTGTAATAAAGACCTCATTTCCAAAATATATTGAGAATTGACTCAAATTTATAAGAAATCAAGCCATTATCCAATTGATAAATAGTCAAAGGATATGAAAAGACAATTTTCAAATAATGAAATTGGAACTATTTGTACCCATATGAAAAGGTGTTCCAAAGAATTATAGATCAGAGAATTGCAAATTAAGACAACTCTGAGATACCATTACACACCTCTCAGATTGGCTAAGATGATAGAAAAAGATAATGATGAATGTCAGAGGGGATGTGGGGAAACTGGGACACTGATGCATTGTTGTGAACAGATCCAACCATTCTGGAGAGTAATTTGGAACTATACTCAAAAAGTTATCAAACTGTGCATACCCTTTGATCCACCAGTGTTACTACTGGGCTTATATCCCAAAGAGATATTAAAGAAGGAAAAGGTACCTGTATATACAAAAATGTTTGTGGCATCCCTTTTTGTAGTAGCTAGAAACTGGAAATTGAATGGATGTCTATCAATTGGAAAATTACTGAGTAAATTATGGTGTATGAATGTTATGGAATATTATTGTTCTGTAAGAAATAACCAGTAGGATGAATACAGAGAGACTTGGAGAGATTTACATAAACTGATTCTAAGTGAAATGAGCAGAACCAGGTTATCATTATACATTTCTACAACAATACTATATGAGGATCAATTTTGATGGAATTCTTCAATTCTTCAAGAATGAGAGGATCCAAATCAGTTCCAATTGATCAGTAATGAACAGAACTCACTACATCCAGTGAAAGAACATTGGAAATGAATGTGAACCACAACATAGCATTTATACTCTTTCTGTTATTTCCTTGCATTTTTGTTTTTCTTCCCAGGTTATTTTTACCTTTTTTCTAAATCTGTTTTTTTCTTGTGTAGCAAGACAACTGTATAAATATGTGTATACATATGTTGTATTTAAAAAAAAACACTATAACATATTTAACATGTATATGCGACTCCCTGCCATCTAGGGGAGGGGATGGAGGGAAGGAGGGAAAAATGGAAACAGAAGTGTTTGCAAGGGTCAATGTTGAAAAATTGTCCATGCATATGTTTTGTTAATAAAAAAGTTAAAATAAAAAAGACTGAGAATTTAACGTGAAAAGGCAAGAGGCAAGACCTTTGAGAGTAGAGTGTATATCATAGATTTGATACTGGTAACTTCTAGACTCAAATTGGAATTAGGTATATAAAATCAGAATAACAATAACAACAATCAAAGAAAGTATTCACCAATACTATATGTGGCTGAAGTGGAAGGAGATCTTGAGATTTAAGGATTATAAGGAACTTAGATATTAAGCAATTTGTGAGAATATTATGAGGATATTGAGATAGCTTACCAAAAAATGTTGTGTGGATTGAGATATCTTAGCATAAGGGAAAGAGTTGAGGAGAAGAGGAACATAATAAATCAGATGCTTGCAATGTTCTGTTGTCTCTAAATCATAGAATCACAGAAGCTCTTGGGGAGCTTCTGGAGGCAGCCTTAGTTTTAGTTCAGTTCAATGATCCCAAAATGCAGCCAGGAGTTAAAGTCCAGATCCTCTATAGTGTCCTTCAAAATCCTGAATCTTTTCCTGGGGCCTGCTTAGCTTTAGTAGAGGCTTATCTCTCTTCTTGGCTCTCAAGAGCTCTTGTCAGAATGTCACCAGCCAGCATGAACGTCGAAGTGGGAATGAAATCTTGACTCTGCCTCCAAGAGTGTGGGATTGTGGGTTATATCCTCCCAAAGAATGGGCTTGTGGGTACTCCCTGGGCTTGTGGGAGCTCCTTAAATGTATGATCTATTAAAGGTGTGAAAGGTGAACTCTGAACTAGAGAATTGTTAAGTACGATGCTAAATTAGATAATTATATCCATTCCAATGACTTAGCACCTTGTAAGAATCCTAACAGATGCTGAACTCTTTGAGAAAGGAGGGAGAATGACCTCTAGGGCCTTAGTGAACTATAATTACTATAATTTGGAATTAATAGAACATTTTAATTGATTAGAATATAAAAGAGAGGAAAAAGGCTAAATTAAAGAGGTAAAGAGAGATTATGATTGTGTCAATAGTGCCAATAGAGAGCAAACACAATTCTTATGCCCCCTTGTATCTAGAATGTTTGTGAATGGCAGAGCATTTGGCAGTGTGAAAAAATTATGCCTAATGATATGTAAGATTGGTGGAGATGATATTGAACCCTCAAAATACAAATCTGTAGTACATTCAGTAAAGGGTCTTAAAATTCTAGAATATATAGATTCTTTCTTTGTAAAAATTTCCCATATGTTTGTATTCCTTTGCAGTTTTCCATAATGTTCCCAGGAAGCATCTAGTCTTGTAAGAGAGAATAGTCTTGTTATTCACATCTCATCAAGACCCTAATTATCCTCTGGCCTTCTGATCAGAGAACTGTGCAAATACTTCCTCCCAAAGCTTTAATTTAAGGAGCAGGCTCAAGCCAACATTTTTTTTTTTCATTTTCTATTTGGTCGCACTATTTTGCACATCTTCATCATGCTTCTATTTGGGTATACCATACTCCCTCTTTCAGTTCTCTTTTTGTTATCCCCACCAAATAGTTATGAATTTCTTTAAGACAGGGATTGTCTTTCTTTTTACTATTTAAATCCCCAATATATAACACAATGTCTGGCACTTAGTAGGCATTTAATAAATGTAGGTCAACTGATATGTGACATAATATTAAATATTAGACAAAGTATTAGTCTCAGCTAAGGAGTATCATTAGAATGTATATATGTATGCTTATATTTACATATAGGCATACACACACACATGCATACATGCATATATATATTTAGAAGACTATTGCTGTGCCCCACCAGATGGCCAACGAAACAAGACCTTCTTATTTTCTAAATAAATTCTGCTAAATGGAAAATCTTCTATAAAAATATTCCTCAATTTCTGTACATATGGGAATTAATTTATATAATTACTTTCCAACCAAACTAGAACTACTAGTTATATTTCCTGTTTTATTCCTATATTTTCCTTCCTTTGGGCATTTGTAGAGGTTATTCATTATGCCTGCCAAACCCTCCCCTTTTCACTTCTGCTTATTAGCAATTCCCCCCCCCCCCTTTGAAGCCCAGCTCAGGTAGCCCTTTTATTATGGATTCTTGACTTATTTCCTCTACTGAACATTGTCTTTTCTTCCTCAGATTTTCTGATGATATCTTGTTTGTTTCTTTCCTTTGTTCCTTTCACATTCTACCTTATGTTATACTTCTTTGTGTAGATCCCATTTCCTCCTACAAATGATAGAATACTTGAGGGTAAAAGCTCTTCTTTTCTCTTTTTATCTCCAATACCCAGCACACTCGTTCCACTTAGCAGTTACTGAAGCAATACTTGTATAATTGAACTTAATGAGGATACCACATTAGCATGATATGTATAATATGGATAGTGTAATTCAAGATCAGATAGTGATTCTGAATATTGGACAAGCTGTATAACATATGACTTTAGTTTTTTTGTTTGTTTGTTTTGTTTTTTCCCTCCTGTTTCAATGTGGTATTCTGGTGCTATATAGTTGAGAGTTTGGTGTAAAGAGCTGAAACTCTTGTGTCAATGCACTGGGGTCAGACAATAGAGAACTTGAGGCTAAGTACTGATTGGACAATACTCTATAGGAATAGGCTTCGAAAATGGCCCTTCCCACTATCCTGTGCTGGCCCAATCGTTTGGTGTATACAGACAATTGTAGGAGGGACTAGCCAGGGTCACTTCTTCTAGATGAAGAGGTGAGGTCTCAGAGATCCTATGTGCCCACTCTCTTCGCTTCTAACATTAAAGACCAAGAATAAAAACTTTTGCTTATTGTGACTCCAGCTGATTCTAGGGTGCTAACCTGGACACCACAGTTTGGTAATGAAAACTTCCCCTATGGATACTAGAGTTAAATAATTGCAAGAAGGAAATTAAGGTCATTGTAAAGGTGAGGGACAAGGGAGAATGAAAAATGGACCTTAGTTTCTGTTAATAAGAATAATCTAAATACAAATGAAATTAGAATTTAATTAATTTAGATTTTTTTCATTAAACTTAAAAACAAAATGTTTGTTCACATGACAGAGCATGGTGCATTCAGGATTACGAATTTGGAGACCCTGGTTCTAGTACAAGTTCAACTAAAATAATATGGTAATACAATTTTATATAATGTCTTTCAACTTTCTGGGTCTCAAGTCTTCTCACCTGAAAATAAGGGGATTAGACTAAATAATCTATAATTTCCCTTTTATCTAAATTACCTATAATAAATTATAGTGATCTATTATAGGCATCTAGGTGACAGAAAGATCTAAGTTCAAATTCAGACTAAAGCATTTAGTTGCTGAGTGACCAAGGACACTTGACTTAACTTCTGTCAGCATTAGTTTCTTCATTTATAAAGTGGAAATAATATCAATACCACTATCACAGAATTATTATGACTACCTAATACTATACTACACATAAAAACTAGTTTCTAAGCTCTTTTTAAGTGATCTTTAAGCATTATCATCATCATCATCATCATTATTTAATAGCAGTGAAACTTTTATTATTTGGAAACTTCAAAGGTACAAAAGTTTTCTAATAGATTACTTTGTGGGAAAAAAAAATCTCTATAAGCCCTGAGAATCAACACAGAATCTCTTCTTCCCATTAAAAATTTCTTTGAGTTATGACCTCACAGCTCAGGAAGCTTCATTTTCTATACAATGAAATATAAAGAAAAAGTAGACAATTCTAAAAGGAGCCAGGAGTCAGATTGTTTTCCCCACCCCACCCCCATACTGTCTGTATTTTTTTTTTTCATTACCAAAAAAACAAATCAAATAAAAACAACAACAATAACAAAATAAATCAAAACCAAAAACACAGCTCTCCTTAGAATATTTTAGGAAGAAAAAAAGAGGAAAGGGATTTTGAGAGTAGAAGATATTAAAAGAGAGAGTAAAAGGACACAGTGATAGAAGTTAGAGATTGTACCAAAAAAATCCCTGAAAGTAAAAAAACAAAACAAAAAAAATAAAACAAAACACACACACACACACACACACACACACACACACAACAAACAAACAAACATACAAACAAAAACAACAGTAGTTCAAATGTAATTAAAGGAACACTAGAATTAGATTCTAACCCAACTGGGGGAAGGGGATTTTTGAGTATTCACTTACCTTCTCTAGTCAAAGCTAAATTGAGGTATTTCTGGGGGTAATTGAAAATCGGGAATCTATGTGAATCTAATGACCATTAAAGAAACACATGACACTTAATTTATGAAAAAAAATATACCCATGCAGCATTAGAAAAACAAAAGTCGAAAACTCTAAAGAATGATTAAAAAAGATTTTTAGGGCATTGAAATATGTTGATTTATAAAAGAAATGCTACAGAGATTACATTGTTGTGCTCCTCTTCATGTTACACAATTAGAAGCTATTTATTTTGCTCATTACTAGTACTTAATTTGTCTCTGCATCTGTTTCCTCAGACAATTCTCTAAGAGTGTCAATTTCAAAAGCTGGGAGTTCTAATCAAAAGTCATTAACATAATCTCATACATAGAAAATTTTAATAAATATTTGTTGGATGAATGAGAGGATTGAATCATGATTTTTAATTTCTCTTCTACATTTTTGCTTCTATCAAAAATAATGTCAGATGAAAAGATTTAATGTAACTATGGTTGGTAGGATGAAAGATTTAGAGGTAGAAGAGATGTGAGATGTTATTTGGTTCAATACACTTATTTTATAAATAAAATATGAGGTACACAGAACTGTCTTGGCTAGGTCAGCAATGCATTCATAAGTATTCAACATCCTGCTCTCAAAAATATATACACTTCTGTTTTGCATAAATAAAATTTCATAACTTTTTTCTTAACTTTAAATTATCAACAAAACAATTCATAAAATCCTGATTTGTAACATCTGCCATTTTCCAAGATTTCAATCACCACACTGAAGATTTAGCAGTTGGTGCTTAGCCTGGTAAGGTTCCAGATTGATTCCAGGAAACTTTTTGTCAGGGTCAACAATTAGTAAATTGAAAATTCAGTACATGAATCCAGGTATTTTCACTCAACATCCATATCCACATCCACATTCTTTCTCTGGTACTTCAAAATGGTTCCCTCTCAACCCCTCAGTTTTCTTTTTTCCCCTTAGAATTGATATTATTTGAATACATGCTCTATGCTGAATAAACAGAATTCAATTATCTCAAAGACAGGAGCTACTTTGTTATATGTGTTGTTGCACTTGAATCTCTGATGCATCATAATGTAATGACTCTTTTGAGGAGAAAAAAAATTAAGTCTTACCTCTGGCACATACTGAAGGAACTCAGTAAACCTTTCAGGGTACCTATTAGATTTCTATGATATAGTTATCCTTTCTATTTCATAACCTTTCTCATTGATGTTTTGCAGGTTGGTATAAGAAATTAAATGGAATTTGGGTGGGTGGAATATACTTGCATGTGAATGCCAGAAGATAACACAGAAAAAAATTTAGAAACTCAAAAATGCTTAAAATATATGACTAGTATCATATGATATCATATGATAGGTTAGAATTATATGATAAATTTTATAATAAGTTACTATAAACACCCCATAAAGCCTTCTACAGAGGGAGTCAAAATGGCCTAATGAACCCAGGAATTTGCTTGAGCTCTCCTAATTTTCCTTGAAAACCCCATGAAACCAAGCTTCTGAATAGAGTCTGATGCAATGAAGCCATTCTCCAGCTCAAAATATATTGGGGAAAAAAAAAAAACAAACTTCAAGAAAGATTAGTCACAATAGTGTGAAAGGGGTGTTCAACCCAGCTCAGAAGGACTTTGAGAAAGCCAGTGAGAGGGTATTGAGATTCTTGGACTTAGCTCAGTAGAAAGGTATACCAATGGGGCAGCCTCCAGTCTCAGCTCATAAGGCAAATTCTGGGAAATTATGCTGTTTCTAAGAAAGACCAGATAAAGCTATGCCCTGCAAAATCAAGGGAATTCTGTGCTCAAAGCCATGGCTCAGAGCAGCCCTAGAAGCTTGAAACATCACCCCCTTTACCCTAGGAGCAGACCCTAGGAGCATAAAATAAAAAAAGAAAAAAAAAAGAAAGAAAATGAGCAAAAAATGGGAAAGAATTTTGAACATAAAAACACTACTTTGGTGACAAGGAAGACCAAACCACCAACTCAGATGAGGACAAAATGTCCACAGAAGAAATCTCAAAAAATGATATGAATCATTCTCAGACCCAAAGAAGCTTCTTGGAAATGATCATAAAAGATTTAAAAGGCAAATAAGAGACATAGAAGAAAAATTAGAAAAGAAATGAGAAGTATGTGAGAGAGTAAACATCTTAGAAAAGAAAGAGAATTTCTCAAAAAATATAATTGGCCAAATACAAAAAAAAAATCACTAAAGAAAACAACATTTTCAAAAGTAGAATGAACAAAATGGAAAAACATATATAAAAAACTACATGAAGAAAATCACATTAAAAACCAGAATAAGGCAAATAAAAGATAAGCACTCTTATGAGACAACAAGAATCAGTGAAACAAATTAAAAAGAATGAAAAAGATAGAAGAAAATGTAAAATAGGTCATTGGAAAGACAGACAACCTGGAAAATAGATGGAAAAAAGACATTTGAAAAGTTTGGTTTACCTGAAATCCATGACCAAAAAAATAGCCTGGATAGTATTATTTCAGAGATCATCAAGGAAAAATCCCCTAATATTCTAGAAATAGAGGGGGAAATGGGCTTTGAAAGAATCTATCATCACTTTCAGAATGAGATTCCACAAGGACAACCCCAAGGTTTATTTTTGCAAAACTCTAGAACAATAATCTTGATGAAAAAAATATTTCAAGCTGCCAGACAAAAACAATTCAAATATCAAAGAGCAACTGAACTGACAGCTTCTATAATAAAGGACCTGAAGGCCTGGAATACCATATTCCAGAAGGCAAAGAACTGGAGTTTCAAGCAAGAATTAACTACCTAGAGAGGCTGAGCATCATCTTTCAGGTCAGATGATGGGCCTTCAATGAAGTAAGAGACTTTCAATCATTTACATTGGGAAAAAAAAAAACACAGAACTAAACAACAACAACAACAACAAAATAATAATAACCTCAAACACAGAACTGAATAGAAGGGAAATGGGAAAATATATGTTATTTGAAGGTTAAACTTTTTACATCTCTAATTGGGGAAATATTTATAATTCATGAGATCCAGTTGTTACTGGGACAGACAGAGTAGGGCATCATATGATGGTATGGTTGGTATGGATGATATATGGAAGGTATGGTTGTGGATAGATTCTGATGGGATAATATAAAAGAAAAAGGCTTTTAATGGTGGAAAAAGGGCTGTGCTTGGAGAAGAAGAAAGGGGAGTTATAATGGGATAAAATAGGTCACATGTTATCAGGGAAAGAAGGAAGAGGAATGAGCATTGCCTGCAGCTTGTTCTCATAAGTTTTGGCTCAAAGAAGGAATGAATTAATCATTCAGTTAGGTATAAAAATGTATCTAACTCTATGAAAGGGGGAAAAAAAAAGGAGGGACTGGATAGAAAGGACTACAGACACATTGGGGGAAAAAGATAAGAGAAGGGAGAAGGTATCATACAATATAAGATAGTAAGTAAGGGAGATTAAAAAAACCCAAAACACTACTAAGGGAAGGGAGGAGGAATGATAGTGTGTGGGGTAGGTCAAAAACAAAAGGAAACACTAGTAAGCACAGGGTGGAAAGAGAAAACAAAACTGTATATATAGAGAAAATAGAATGAAGGGAAATACAGAGTTGGTAATCATAATCATAATTGTGAATGGAAATTGGATGTATTCTCCCATGAAACAAAAATAAAGAGCAGAGTGGTTTAAAAAACAGAATCCTACAATATGTTGTTTACAAGAAACATATTTGACACAGAGAAACATATACAGGGTAAAGATAAAAGGTTGGAACAGAAATTATTATGCTTCATCTGAAGTACAAAAAAAAAAAAAGCAGGGCTAGCAATTCTGATTTCAGATGAAGCAAAAGTAAAAATAGATCTAATTAAAAGAGATAAATAAGGAATATACATTTTCATAAATGATAGCATAAACAATGAAGTAGCAATGATATTATATGTATATATACCAAGTGGCAGGGTATATGGATTCTTAGAGAAGATATTAAGCCATATAACTATAGGAAAAAAAAAAAAAAAACAGACAGCAAAATTATATTAGTGAGGAACCTCAACATTCCTTGCTCAGAATTAGACAAATTTAAGTACAAAATAAATAAGAAAGAAACTAGGGAATATAATAGAATCATAGAAAACCTAGGTATCATAGACATCTGGAGAAAAATTGAATAACGACACAAAGGTACAAACTTTTTTCAGTAGGACATGGCACTTACACAAAATGGACCATGCATTAGGGTATAAAAAACTTCATAATCAAATGCAGAAAGGCAGAAATAGTAAATGCTTTCTTTTCAGACCTTATAATGCAATAAAAATTATATTCAATATGGCTCCAGGGAAGGATAGTACAAAAAATCAATTGGAAATGAAATAATCTAATTCTAAAAAATGAGTGGGTCAAACACTAAAGCACAGAAGCAATCAATTATTTCAAACAAAAGAATGACCACAATGAGATAACCTACCAAAATCTATGGGATGTAACCAAAGCAATTCTTAAGATACATTTTATATCTCTTTTTAATTTTTAAAATTTTTATCAAAGCTTTTTATTTACAAAACATATGCATGGGTAATTTTCCAACATTGACCCTTGAAAAGCCTTCTATTTCAAATTATCCCCTTCTGCCCAACCCTTTCTTTTTTTTTTTTTTCCAATACATGTTAAATATGTTAAAATATATATTAAATCCAGTAGATGTATACATATTAATACAATTATCTTGCTACACAAGAAAAATCATTTAATGAAGGAAAAAAAAACTGAGAAAGAAAACAACATTCAAGCAAACAACAACAGAAAAAGTGAGAATGTTATGTTGGGGTCCACACTCAGTTTCCACGGTCCTCTCTCTGGGTATAGATAGTTCTCTTCTTCACTGCACAATTGGAATTTGTTTGAATCATCTCATTATTGAAGACAGACATGTTCATTAGAATTGATCATTGAGTAGTCTAGTTGTTACCATGTATAATGATCAGCTGATTCTGCACATTTCATTTAGTATCAGTACATGTAAATCTCTCCAGGCCTCGATGAAATCATCTTGCTGCTCATTTCTTAGAGAATAATAACATGCCACAACATTCATGTACCATAATTTATTCAGCCATTCTCCAATTGAAAGGCATCCATTCAGTTTCCAGTTTCTTGCCACTACAAAGAGGGCTGCCACAAACATTTTTGCACATGTGGGTCGCTTTCACTCCTTTAAGGTCTCTTTGGGATATAATTCCAGGAACAACATTGCTGGATCAAAGGGTATGCAACATTTGATAACTTTTTGAGCAGAGTTCCAAACTTCTCTCCAAAATAGTTGGATCTGTTCACAGTTTCACCAACAATGTATCAGTGTCCAAGAATTTCCATATCCCCTCCAACATTTGTCATTATCTTTTCCTATCATCTTGGCCAATCTGACACGTGTGTGTGTGTGTGTGGTATTTCAGACTTGTCTTAATAGGATTTCTTTGATTAATAGTGATTTGAAGCACCTTTTCATGTGACTAAAGTAGTTTCAATTTCTTCATCTGAAAATTGTCTGTTCATATCCTTTGACCATTTATCAATTGGAGAATGACTTGATTTCTTATAAATTTGAATTATTTCTCTATATTGCTGGAACTCTGTCTTCCCAGAAATCAGCCAGAGTCAGGCTAATCAAAAGTCTTTATTCTTGTTCTCTTGAGCTTGCCGTCAGGGCATTAGATCTAGTAATCTCCACACCACCTTCGTCTCTCAACTACCATGAGAGAATGCCTCAATTTCCTCCTCCTACTCCACCCACACACGTCACTTCCCCCCTCTTTCTCCCACCATCAAGTCAGCACAGAACAGCTGGAGAGGGTCAACCTTTAATCATGTTAATAGAGAACTGTCCAACTGGCAAGTAGTCTCACGTGCTCCATTATCCAAGTACATTTGCTCAGTTCTAGCCCTTTACACTATATAATTTGAAAATGAGGCCTTTATTAGAAACTTTGAGTGTAAAAATGTTTTCCCAGCTTATTGCTTCCCTTATAATTTTGTATGCATTATTTTTATTTGTACAACATTTTTAACTTAATATAATCATAATTATCTATTTTGTGATAAATAATGATATCTAGTTCTTTGGTCACAAATTTCTTCCTCCTCCACAAATCTGAGAGAGAAACTATTCTGTGTTCTTTTAATGTGTTTACATCTTATGTTCTTCTAATTTGTTTACAGTATAATTCTTTATGTCTAGATCATGAACCCATTTTGATCTTATTTTGGTGTATGGGTATTAGGTGTGGGTCTATGCCTACTTTCTGCCATACTAGTTTTCAATTTTCTGAGCAATTTTTGCCAAATAGTAAATTCTTATCCCAAAGGGGAGGTGCTTTTCAACTTGTCAAATACTAGATTGTTATACGCATTGGATATTTTTTTCTGTGAGCCTAACCTAATCCACTGATCAACTAGTCTTATTTCTTAATCAGTACCAAATGGTTTTGATAACTGCTGGTTTATAATATAGTTTTAGATCTGGGACAGCTAGGCTACATTCATTTGATTTTCGCTTCATTAATTCCCTTGAAATTCTTAACCTTTTGTTCTTCTAGATGAATTTCGTTATTATTTTTCCTAGTTCAGTAAAATAGTTTCTTGAAAGTTTGCTTGATAGGGTACTAAATAAATATTGTTGTCATCTTTATTATATTTGTTTGACTTATCCAAGGGCTCTTGATATTTTTCGAGTCACTTAGATCTTATTTTATTAGTGTGGAAAGCAGTGGTCCTCAAACTTTTAAAATAGGGGGCCAGTTCATTATCCCTCAGACTGTTGGAGGGCCAGACTATAGTAAAAACAAAAACTATGAACAAATTCCTATGCACACTGCATATATCTTATATTGAAGTGAAGAAACAAAATGGGAACAAATACAATATTTAAAATGAAGTAAAGTTAAATCAACAAACTTACTAGTATTTCAATGGGAACTATAGGCCTGCTTTTGGCTAATGAGATGGTCATTGTCTGGTTCCTTATTTGTCCCTGCTTTAAATTAATGTCTTTTCTGTAAGCAACATATTATAGGGTTCTGACTTTTGATCCAGTCTGCTATCTGCCTCAGCTTAATGGGAGAGTTCATCCCATTCACATTTACAGTTAAACTAATTCTGTATTTCCTGCCATCATATTATCCCCAGATTATGCTTTTTCCCCCTTGTCCCCCTTGAACCCCTTCCCCAGTATTAAAGTTATGGGTCCCACTTGTGTCATATAGCCCTTCCTTTTTAGTATCCCTCCCTCCTTCTTTTAAATCCCTTCCCCTTTCTTGTACCCTTTCCTTATTACTCTTTTCCTTTTCCCTTTTCCTCTCCCCCTTTTTAATGAGGTGAGAGAAAATTCTCTGAAAAGCAAATATGTCAATTATTTACTCTTTGAGCCAACTCTGATGAGTGTAAGATTCACACAATGTTCCTCCCCCTCTCTAAATTCTCTCAGATATGATAAATTTTCTTTGCCTCTTCCTGTGATGTAGTTTCCATCTTTTTATCTCCCCCTTTCCCGTTTTCTGACACTGTCCCCTTTGCATTTCTACTTTTTTTTAATGTTATATCAGTAAAATCAAATTATACATGTGGACTTTCCATATATCCACAACAGAAATACAGTTCTCAAAAGTTCCTTTTACCTTTTTCTGATTCTCTTGAGTCTTGTGGTTGGAGATCAAAATTTTTGTTTAGATCTGGTTTTTTTCTTAGAAACAAATGGAATTCCTCTGTTTCATTAAATGACCATCTTATTCCATGGTAGAAAATGCTAAACTTAGCTGGGTAGTTTATTCTTGGCTGCATTCCAAGTTCTTTTGCCTTTTGGAATATCAGATTCCAGGCCCTTCTATCCTTTGATGTGGATGCAGCCAGATCTTGAGTGACCATTATTGTGGCACTTCGATATTTGAATTGTTTTATTCTTGAGTCTTGTGGTTGGAGACAACAAACAGGCTCTCTAGCCACAGTGAATCGGAGTTGGTGCTCCATCAAATTGGTGATGTTTTCTCTCTCTTTTTCTTCTATTCTGATTATTATATTAATAATTGCAGTGTATTTAGTTATTATGCTGGTTTTGCTATTGCAAAAGGTCTATTCTTTGCTGCTTTTAGATATTATTAAAGTTCTTTTATATTTGGCTTCTAAAACACATGCATCATTTGTGATAGCTAATTCGAACCTTAAAATCTTACAACAGCTCCACCCCTAGAAGTCCTTTAAAGGTCTCATATTTAAAATATAGAGAACTGTGCCAAATTTATAAGAATAGAATCATTCCTCATTTATTAAGTGGTCAGAATATGACAGACAATTTTCAGATAATGAAATTAAATCATCTATAGTCATATGAAAAAGTGTTCTGAATCACTATGGATTAAAGAAATGCAAATTAGAATAATTCTGTGGTACCACCACATAGCTCTCAGATTGGCTAAGCTGACAGGAAAAGTCAATGATAAATGTTGGAAGGGATGTGGGAAAACTGGTATAATAACCTATTGTTAGTGAAGTGAAATTATCCAACCATTGTGAGAGCAATGTGGAACTATGCCCAAAGGACTATAAAACTATGCATAAACTTTGACCTAGCAATGCAACTATTGGTTCTGTATCTCCAGGAAATTATAAAAGAGGGGAAAGGACCTACATGTGCAAAATTGTATATTATTTTTTGTTGTTGCAAAGAATTGGAAAATGAGTGGATGTCCATTAATGGGGAATGGCTGAACAAGATGTAATATGTAAAGGTAATGAAATATTATTGTCCTATAAAAACAATGAGCAAGATGAATTTAGAAAGGTCTGAAAAAATTTACATGAAGTGATCCTGAGTGAAACAAGCAGAACCAGCCAGACATTGTACACAATAATAGCAAGAATATGTGATTATCAAGAAGAACCAAAACTTGGCTTTTCTCAGTGGCTCACTGATCCAAGATAATCCCAATAGAATTTGTATAGAAAATGCCATCTGCATACATAAAAAAAATATGGAAATTGAAAGAAAATCAACAAATCTTATGTTCACTTCTTTTTTTCTGTTTTTTTTTTCTCCCATGATTTTTCCTTTTGTCCTGATTTTTCTCTTCCCAACATGATTTATAAAACAATGTGTACTAAATGTAAAAATAAGACAAAATAAAACAAAAACAAAGAGGCTAAAGAAATAGAAAAAAATTCAGTCTTCTTTGGTAGACAGGGAAGGCCAAACATTTAATAAAGATTTTTCCAGATTTGGGATATATATATATATATATATATATATATATACATATATATATATATATATATATATATATATATATATATATATATATATATATATATATATATATATATATACATATATATATATATACATATACATATATATATATACATATATATATATATACATATACATATATATATATATATATATATACATATATATATACACATATATATGTATATATATATATATATATGTATATATATATATATATATATAGTCATTTCATTTGCTAGAGCAAAAAATTAGAAATTAAGTGGATGCCCCTCAATCAATGAATGGCTGAACAAATTGTGGTATGTTATAATGCTTTTAAAAAATGATAAAGAAGATGCTTTCAGAAAAAAACTGTAGAAACTTCCATGAGCTGAAGCAAAAAGAAATATATTGTGCACAACATAACAGCAATTTTGTAAGATAATCAGCTCTAAATTACATGACTAAGAGAAAAATGATTATATCTGAATACAGATGTAAAAATATTTAAAAATAAAACAAAACTAGTTTTACTTGATATTTTTTTTTTCTTTTTGGGAGAGGGTTGTTTTCTTGTTTTCTTTCCCTATATGACTTTTATGGGAAAGTTTTTCATGATTTCATTTGTGCCTTTTTAATTGGGAGTGGTGGATAGGGAAGAAGGGAAGAAAATTTGAAAATCAAAATTTCAAAAACAAATGTTAAAAAATGTAAAATATTTAAGGAGGAAAATAACATGCCAAATCATGACTTTTAAAAAGGGGAACTTCCCTAAGAGGTGATTCCTATATAATTAAAATAACAGCTCTAGTGTTTTTCCTATTTTTGTTCTTTGCTTCAAATATAGTATTTCTTAATAAACATTAATTAAATTGGATGAAGTATCAATGTAACTATATTCTTGCAGACGGTTGTCCTATGAACCTAAATTAAAGTGGTTCTTCAAACATCTTTCTAGTCACCTTCTAATACAACTTTGCATAAAAGACATAAAAGGGTTTTATTTCTGCAAGGCAACCTTGATTTATTTCTGATTTAATTCAGTTAGAAATAAAAATAATCATAAATTGATGTTCTAAGAAGAAAACATATAAAGAAACATGCTCAAAGGGGAAATATCCTTAGAGACTTTTAAAAATCCTATAACGCCTAATGCTCATTTATTCATCAATGAGTAGAAATAAATCATTAAAAGCCATAGTAATTGAAGTTCTTTTTTCGTCTACAACAAGAGGATAGCTTTTCTGTATGTCCTTCACAAAGGACAAGAAAATCAGAATACAGCCAATATTAGTCAGATAAATGCCCTAAATTACATGCTCATTAAACTAAAATAATAACAAAAATAATGATAATGAAAGGATGTGAGGAACTTTGGGAAAAGTACATTAAAAGACTATCTTCAAGCAATAACAATATTATGATTCCAGTGATCTTAGAAGTACTGCATATAAAATGTTGCATAAACAAACATAGCTTTGAGAAAAGACTTCCATAAAAAAAAAACCTGACTCAATTCCAATGAAAAGCTTTTTTATTTTATTTTATTTTATTTTTTTTATTTTTTGTTAAATTGCGGTACTGTCTTTAAATAAAAAAGACATAGGAATACAATTTACGAATTCTTCCATCAAAAACTTGCAACTAGTTTTATTATGGAGTCATTACTTTAAAAGTATAAATGCAATTTGTACTGAAATATTCAAAAGAGAATAGCTTAACAACTTCTTGACATATATTTAAAAGATTTGCCATGGTACTTCAGGGCAATTTGCAGTTAGTCAAATGTCTTTCTGAAGGTTGTAAATAGATAATGGTTGGTATAATTTAGTAATTCTGAAACATTTTCTTTCACTTCAATAAATTATATTAGAGGGGCAGCTAGATGGCACAATGAATAGAGAACCAGCTCTGGAAGCAGGAAGACCTAAGGTCAAATTTAACTTCAGACATTTAACACTTGGCAGCCTCTGTAACCCAATTGCCTTGTAAAAAATAAAAGTATGTAAACTACATGAAAACATACAATATTCACTGAAAAGAAGCCACATATTTCGGCATAGTGATGGTTAGATAGACAGTATTTGGCAACCACACCTCCACATGCTTTAGTGTAGCTCTGGATAAAGTGGTAACTGCCAACCCTATGAATGCTTAAGCAAACAGGTAGATTAAAATACAAGACCTCTGCCACATGCTTCAGAAAGATCTGGGTAAACAAACAGCCAAGAAAAGTAAGACTACCATGTGTTTTAGTGTAACTCTAGGGAAATGAAGAAATAATCTACCAGCTTCAACACACACAAGATACCACCACTAAGACCTGGGCTCATCATTACCCAACTTGACAGACCTCTATAGCTTCCAGCAGGGCCAGCCAACCCAACCTTTCCTCTTCAACTCATTACCAGGCACAAAGGCATCCCATATGCCTCAGAGCAACATAAATGTAGTACTCAAGTCAAGGCCAGCAGTACTGGCACAAGAAATCTGAGACAATATCCTTTCTACCCTGCAAGAAGAACTGAAATTTTTAAATAGTGGAAAAGGCAAAACAAACAAACAAACAAACAAAAAACAAAACAAAACAAAACAAAAAAAAAAAACCCAAAAAACATGAACAGAAAACAAACGAAAAAGAATCTGACCATAGGTAAGGCCAGACAAAGCACAAGCTCAGAAGACAACAGAGTTAAAAGCCCAACAAACAAAACTCCAAAAGAAAAAATGGAAATAGCCTCTAACCCAGAAAGAATCCATGGAAGAACTCAAAAAGGAGCTCAAAAATTGGGGTAAATAATGAGAGTGATTCAAGAAAATAATAGGACAAAAAGAGACAAGAGCTTGGGAAAAAAACAAACAAACAAACAAAAAACAACAATAACAATTGCTTTAAAAGGAGAGCTGGAAAAATGGAAAATTAGATAAAAAAGTCTACTGAAAAAAAATAACTCCTTAATAATTACAATTCATTAAATAGAAATGAAAGTTAGAAAACTAATTGAGGAAATTAGCTCCCTAAAAGTTCAAATTGTCAGCTAGAAGTTAGCGACTATATGAAGTAACAAGAATGAAAGTAAGTCAAATGGATGGGAAAAATAAAGAAAATGTAAAATAACTCTTTGGAAGAGCAACTGACCTGGAAAATATATCCAGGATAGAAAATAGCAGAATCACTGTAATACCTAAAAGCCATAATCAAAAAGAGGATCTGAGCAGCATGCTTCCAAAAATTATCAAGGAAAATTGTCCTGATATCCTGTAATCAGAGGGCAAAAGGGAAAGAGAAAGAATCCATTTAGATTTTTAAGAAAGAGATCCCAAAACACAAAACTTTAAAGAACATTTTAATAACATTTCAGAACTATCAGGTCAAAGAAAAACATGTGGCCAGAAAGAAGCAATTCAAATATTAGAGTATCACAATCATGATAACACAGGATTTGGCAATTGTAATATTAATGGATCAGACATCATAAAACATGATATCCCAGAAGGCAAAGGAACTAAAAACTATAACCAAGAATCACTTAGTAAAATTAAACATAATACATCAAGAGGGGAGAGGGAGTGTAATTCAATGAAATAGATGAATTTCACACTTTCTTAAGAAGACCAGAATTAAATCAAACAGTTGATCTCTAATATCAAGATTTAAGAGAAGCATAATGGGAAAATAAAAAGTAAGGGATTCAATAGAGCTAAACTGCTTACATATGTAATGTTTACATTCCTACATGGGAAGATGATAGTTATAATGTTTAAATATTGCACTAATAGTATAGCTAGAAGGAATATATGTAGATAGAGGGTAAGGGTCTAAGATGAATTTGCAGTAATGATATCTAAAAAAAATAAGGAATGAGAAAGAAGAGTACACTGAGCAGAGAAGAAAGAGAGAGGTAGAATTGGGTAAATTATTTCATCAGAAGATGCATGAAAGACTTATTATAGTGTCAGAAATGATATGAGGGCACATGATGGTCATTGTTTGAAATGTACTCATCAGTATTAACTCAAAGAGGAGATTATATATATAAATCTGTTGAATATGGAAATCTATCTTACCAAATGGTGTAGAAGAAGGTGAGAAAATTAGGGAAAGAGTGTGGAGAATGTTTGAATAGGTGATGGGACTGATAGAAGGGAGGCAGATCAGGGGGAGGTGCTGGCCAGAAGCAAAACTCACCAGGGAAAGAGTGAAAGTGAGAGGACAAACAGGAGGAGGCATAGGAGAATCATAATCATAGCTATAAATATGAATGGAATAAACACTGCCATAAAAAGAAGAAAATAGATGATTGGATTAAAAAAAAAAAAAACAGAATCTTACAAAACATCATTTCCAAAAAATACATTTGAAGTCCAGAGGCACACACAGAGTAACGGTAAGGAGCTGAAGAAGAATTTATTATGCTCCAAGAAATGGAAATAAGCAGGAACAGAAAACCTGATCTCAGATAAAGCAAAAACAAAATTACACCTAATTAAAAAAAATAGGAAAGGAAACAACATCTTGCTAAAAGATAACATAGACAAATGAAAGCATATCAACACTAAACATAAATACATCAAGTGATATGGCATGCAAATTCTTAAGAGGAATTCTCTTAAGGAGAAGTTAAGTTAATTACAAAAAAGAATTAGAAAGTAAAACTATACTAGTGGAATATCTCATCTATTCCCTCTCAGTACTTGAGAAATCCAACTATACAAAAAATGAACAAGAAAGAAACAAAGGAGGTAAACAGAATATAGGAAAAATTAGATATTACAGATATTTAAAATGAATGGGAATAGAATATGAATTCTACATAAAAACAGAC
Source organism: Sminthopsis crassicaudata (assembly GCF_048593235.1). Taxonomy (NCBI): domain Eukaryota; kingdom Metazoa; phylum Chordata; class Mammalia; order Dasyuromorphia; family Dasyuridae; genus Sminthopsis; species Sminthopsis crassicaudata. Next base: position 321,205,887 of record NC_133617.1, on the reverse strand, counting down.
CACTCTCAAAATCAAATGTAGAAAGGCAGACATATTAAATGTAGTCTTTTTATGTCATAATGGAATGAAAATTACATTCAACAAAGTGATGTAGAATTTAAAATTAAGTGGAAATTAAATAATCTATTCCTGAAGAATAAATGTGTCAAAGTCATATTCACAGAAACAATCAATAATTTAATTAAAGAAAATAACCATGGCGGAGCCAAGATGGCGGAGAAGAAACACACGACTCAGTGAACGTCCTCACTCCCTCGCAACCAATTAGATAAATTAAGTCTCAGAATTAGCCCAGGACTGACAGATACCACAAGGACTGGAAGCACGACTTACCAGCTGAAGAGAATCTGGAGTTTCAACAGAGAAGGTCAGTTCCCAGGGGAGGAAGAAGAGAGATCAGCACAGACGGTGGGGTAGGGGCACACTGCGCCCATTGCGCTGGGAAGGGCTCTGGGATCAGAGAAGCCACTGAGGTAAAGGAATCTGGCACAGGCTGTTAGCTCTTCTCTGCTAATTATTTAGCAGTTCAGAAGAGAAAGCCAAAATATTTTAAAACTCAGATTAGATTTTCCCTGGATCCTGGGGGTGACTCAGCAGATCTCAGCACCAGGGGGTGTGGCCTCAGCTACCACCTGAGAATAGTTAAGAGATTGACAAGTGGGTGGATACGACCCAAGGCAACACACACTGCCTAGTTTAGCTGGAGGGAGTGGAACTCAGCTCCAGGAAGTCCCAGAGAAGCGGAACCTTTGAACTAGGGACCGCGGTTTATGGCAGACACTTCCAGTTTGAGCTCAAAGGCTTTTCACGTCACCTGCTGCAGACATCCACGCCCCACCCGGACACATAGGCTGGGCTTTGTGCTGCCTTTACTGTTCAGTCTCAAATCTCAGGGAAGCCGCTGAAACACAGTGCCCTTGGGGCACAGCAGTGCTAGTCACCTCTGAGACACTTCCAGGGAGGGGGTGGGGAACTCTCTCCCAGAGCTCTATCTTAGCTCAGACACAGGGGCCTCTGCATCCATCCAGTCTGGGAGGAAGCTGGTAAAGAAGTAAATAAATAATTTCCTACCCCAGGGACAGACCCCAAAAGATTTTTTTAAGTATGAACAAAAAAGCCAGAAAAACCATAGATTCCTTCTACACAGAGAAAGAGCGGGTATCCAACCCCGAGGAAGTTAACAGCAGAGAGATAGCAGATAACAACCTAAAGGGGAACGATTCCTGCCCCCCATCACATAACTCTCTCCTAGAAGAAACTCTTAAAAAATTAAGGGAGATTGAAGAAAAATGGGGAAAGGAAAGGGAAGCTATGATAGAGAATAGCAACGTCCTGAAATTGGAGTTGGAAAAAATAAAGAATTCACAGGAGATGCAGGGAAACAAAATTTATGAATTAGAAAAGGTTAAAAAAACACAGGAAAGTAGGATTTCTGAATTGGAAAAGATAAAAAAGTCTCAAGAAAATAGAATTTCTGAATTGGAAAAAGAAAATAATTCTCAAAAAAAAATTAGGGAAATGGAAAAAAATTCAATAGAGCAAAATAATTCATTTAAAAACGAAATTGGGCATTTACAAAAAGAACTAAAAACTGTGAAAGAAGAAAATAACTCCTTAAAAGTCAGGATGGAACAAATAGAAATGCATGATTCACAGAGAACCCAAGAATCAGTCATACAAAACAAAAAAAAATGAGAAGCTGGAAAACAACGTCAAATACTTACTGGGAAAATCTATAGACCTGGAAAATAGATCTAGGAGAGATAATCTGCGGATCATTGGACTTCCAGAAAACTATGACCAAAAAAAGAGCCTAGATTCTATTTTACAGGAAATTATCAAAGAGAACTGTCCAGAGATAATAGAAACAGAAGGGAAAATAGATGTGGAAAGAATTCATCGAACTCCTTCTGAAATAGACCCTAAAAAAAGAACACCACGGAATATTGTGGCTAAGCTGCAGAATTACCACACAAAGGAGAAAATCCTGCAAGCAGCTAGAAAAAAACAATTTAAATACCAAGGTGCCACAATAAAGGTCACCCAAGATCTGGCTGCCTCCACATTAAAAGATAGAAGGGCCTGGAACCTGATATTCCGTATGGCAAAAGATCAAGGACTGCAACCACGAATGAACTACCCAGCTAAGTTTAGCATCTTTTTCCATGGAAGAAGATGGTCATTCAATGAAACAGAGGAATTCTATATGTTTCTAAGAAAAAAACCAGACTTAAACAAAAAATTTGATCTACATCCACAAGACTGAAGAGAAACAGAAAAAGGTACACAGAATCAGTGAGAACTGTAACTCTGTTGTGGATATATAAAAAGTACTCAAGGATAATTTGATTTTACTGATATAAAAGAAAAAAAGGGGGGTGTAGTAAAGGGAAGGAGGTCGGTTCAGAAAAAGGGGAAGGAATGATAAAAAGAGGGAAACTACATACCAGGAAGAGGCATAGAAAATACACCATATCTGAGGGAACTTAGTGAGGGGGAGAATCATTGAGTGAATCTTACTCTCATCAGGAGAGGCTCAAAGAGTAAATAATTAACATATTTGTTTTTTAGAGAATTTTCTCTCACCTCATTAAAAGGAGGGAGAGGAAAAGGGAAAAGGAAAAGGAGAATAAGTGAAGGGACTTGGAGGGAGGGGGGAAGGATCCTAAAAAAAAAAAAAAAAAAAAAAAAAAAAGAGGGAGGGTTGCTTGTCACAAGGGGGGTCTGTCAATTAAATATAGGGGAGGGGGATCAGGGGGGTCAAGGGAAAAAGCATAATCTGGGGAATAATACGATGGCAGGAAATACAGAATTAGTAATTTTAACTGTAAATATAAATGGGATGAACGATCCCATCAAACGGAGACGGATAGCAGATTGGATCAAAAAGCGGAACCCTACAATATGTTGTCTACAGGAAACACACTTAAAGCAGGGAGATACATACAGAGTAAAGGTAAAAGGTTGGAACAGAGCCTATTATGCTTCAGGTAAAGCCAAAAAAGCAGGGGTAGCTATCCTTATCTCAGATCAAGCAAAAGCAGAAGTAGATTTCGTTAAAAAAGATAAGGAAGGCAACTATATCCTGCTGAAAGGTAGCATAAATAATGAAGCCATATCAATACTAAACATATATGCACCAAGTGGTATAGCATCTAACTTTCTAAAGGAAAAGTTAAGAGAACTGCAAGAAGAAATAGACAGTAAAACTATAATAGTGGGAGATCTCAACCTTGCACTCTCAGATTTAGACAAATCAAACCACAAAACAAACAAGAAAGAAATTTAAAAAGTAAATAGAACATTAGAAAAACTAGGTATGATAGACCTTTGGAGAAAACTGAATGGCAATAGAAAGGAATATACTTTCTTCTCAGCAGTTCATGGATCCTATACAAAAATAGACCATATATTAGGACATAAAGATCTCAAAATTAAATGTAGGAAGGCAGAAATAATAAATGCCTTCTTGTCAGATCACAATGCAATAAAAGCTACATTCAGTAAAAAGTTAGGGGTAAATAGACCAAAAAGTAATTGGAAACTGAATAATCTCATCTTAAAGAATGACTGGGTGAAAGAGCAAATTATAGAAACAATTAACAATTTCACCCAAGATAATGACAATGATGAGACATCATATCAAAATCTTTGGGATGCAGTTAAAGCAGTAATAAGGGGAAATTTTATATCTTTAGAGGCTTATCTGAAGAAAATAGAGAAAGAGAAGATTAACGAATTGGGCTTACAACTTAAAAGGCTAGAAAAAGACCAAATTATAAACCCCCAACCAAAAATTAAACTTGAAATACAAAAATTAAAAGGAGAAATCAATAATATTGAAAGTAAAAAAAAACTATTGAATTAATAAATAAAACCAAGAGTTGGTTTTATGAAAAAGCCAATAAAATTGATAAACCTTTGGTAAATTTGATCAAAAAAAAGAAAGAGGAAAATCAAATTGTTAGTCTTACAAATGAAAAGGGGGATCTTTCCACCAATGAAGAGGAAATTAGAGAAATAATAAGGAGTTATTTTGCCTAACTTTATGACAATAAATTTGATAATTTAAGTGAAATGGATGACTTCCTCCAAAAATATAGGCTCCCTAGATTAACAGAGGAGGGGATAAATTGCTTAAATAGTCCCATTTCAGAAAAAGAAATAGAACAAGCTATTAATCAACTCCCCAGGAAAAAATCCCCAGGGCCAGATGGATTCACATGTGAATTCTACCAAACATTTAAAGAACAATTAGTCCCAATGTTATATAAATTATTTGAAAAAATAGGGGATGAAGGAGTCCTACCAAATTCCTTTTATGACACAGACATGGTACTGATACCTAAACCTGGTAGATCGAAAACTGAGAAAGAAAATTATAGACCAATCTCCTTAATGAATATTGATGCTAAAATCTTAAATAAGATATTAGCAAAAAGACTTCAGAAAATCATCTCCAAGATAATACACTATGATCAAGTAGGATTTATTCCAGGAATGCAGGGCTGGTTTAATATTAGGAAAACTATTAATATAATTGACCATATTAATAATCAAATTAATAAAAACCATATGATCATCTCAATAGATGCAGAAAAAGCATTTGACAAAATCCAACATCCATTCCTACTAAAAACTCTTGAGAGTATAGGAATAAATGGATTATTCCTTAGAATAATCAGGAGTATATATTTAAGACCGTCAGTAAGCATAATATGCAATAGAAATAAACTGCAACCTTTCCCAGTAAGATCAGGAGTGAAACAAGGTTGCCCACTATCACCATTACTATTCAATATAGTACTAGAAACGCTAGCCTCGGCAATAAGAGCCGAGAAAGAGATTCAAGGAATTAGAGTAGGAAATGAGGAAATTAAACTATCACTTTTTGCAGATGACATGATGGTATACTTAGAGAACCCCAAAGACTCTGCTAAAAAGCTACTAGAAATAATTCAAAATTTCAGCAAAGTGGCAGGATACAAAATAAATCCACATAAATCCTCGGCATTTTTATATATCACTAACAAAATGCAACAGCAAGAGATACAAAGAGAAATTCCATTCCAAACAAATGTTGAGAATATAAAATATTTGGGAATCCATCTACCAAAGAAAAGTCAGGAATTATATGAGAAAAATTACAAAACACTTGCCACAAAAATAAAATCAGATTTAAATAATTGGAAAGACATTCAGTGCTCTTGGATAGGCCGAGCGAATATAATAAAGATGACAATACTCCCCAAACTAATCTATTTATTTAGTGCTATACCAATCAGACTCCCAAGAAACTATTTTAATGACCTAGAAAAAATAACAACAAAATTCATATGGAAGAATAAAAGGTCAAGAATTGCAAGGGAACTAATGAAAAAAAACTCAGAGGAAGGTGGTCTAAGTGTACCTGATCTAAAGCTATATTATATAGCAGCAGTCACCAAAACCATTTGGTATTGGCTACGAAATAGACCGGTAGATCAGTGGAACAGATTAGATACAAAGGACAAAAAAGGGTACATCTATAGCAATCTAATCTTTGACAAACCCAAAGATTCCAACATTAGGGATAAAAATTCATTATTCGGAAAAAACTGTTGGGAAAACTGGAAATTAGTATGGCAGAAATTAGATATGGATCCACACTTAACACCATATACCAAGATAAGATCAAAATGGGTCCATGATTTAGGCATAAAGAGGGAGATAATAAATAGATTAGAGGAACAGAGGATAATCTACCTCTCAGACTTGTGGAGGAGGAAGGAATTTATGACCAGAGGAGAACTAGAGATCATTATTGATCACAAAATAGAAGATTTTGATTACATCAAACTAAAAAGTTTCTGTACAAATAATACTAATGCAAACAAGATTAGAAGGGAAGTAACAAATTGGGAAAATATTTTTAAAAACAAAGGTTCTGACAAAGGTCTCATTTCCAAAATATATAGAGAACTGACCATAATTTATAAGAAACCAAACCATTCTCCAATTGATAAATGGTCAAAGGATATGAACAGACAATTCTCAGAGGAAGAAATTGAAACTATATCCACTCACATGAAAGAGTGTTCCAAATCACTACTGATCAGAGAAATGCAAATTAAGACCACTCTGAGATACCACTACACACCTGTCAGATTGGCTAAGATGACAGGAACAAATAATGACAAATGTTGGAGGGGATGTGGGGAAATTGGGACACTAATACATTGCTGGTGGAGTTGCGAAAGAATCCAGCCATTCTGGAGAGCAATCTGGAATTATGCCCAAAAAGTTATCAAACTGTGCATACCCTTTGACCCAGCAGCGCTACTACTGGGATTATATCCCAAAGAAATACTAAAGAGCGGAAAGAGACATATATGTGCCAAAATGTTTGTGGCAGCTCTTTTTGTTGTAGCTAGAAACTGGAAGATGAATGGATGTCCATCAGTTGGAGAATGGTTGGGTAAATTGTGGTATATGAAGGTTATGGAATATTATTGCTCAGTAAGAAATGACCAGCAGGAGGAATACAGAGAGGGTTGGAGAGACTTAAATCAACTGATGCTGAGTGAAATGAGCAGAACCAGAAGATCACTGTATACTTCAACAACGATACTGTATGAGGATGTATTCTGATGGAAGTGGAAATCTTCAACATAAAGAAGATCCAACTCACTTCCAGTTGATCAATGATGGACAGAGGTAGATACACCCAGAGAAGTAACACTGGGAGGGGAATGTAAATTGTTAGCACTAATATCTGTCTGCCCAGGTGGCATGTACCTTCGGATTCTAATGTTTATTGTGCAACAAGAAAATGATACTCACACACATGTATTGTACTTAGACTATATTGTAACACATGTAAAATGTATGGTATTGCCTGTCGTCGGGGGGAGGGAATAGAGGGAGGGGGGGTAATTTGGAAAAATGAATACAAGGGATAATATTATAAAATATATATATATATATAATAAAAAAAATAAAATAAAAAAAAAAAAAAAAAAAAAAAAGAAAAAATAGGGGATGAAGGAGTCCTACCGAACTCCTTTTATGACACAGACATGGTACTGATACCTAAACCAGGTAGATCGAAAACTGAGAAAGAAAATTATAGACCAATCTCCTTAATGAATATTGATGCTAAAATCTTAAATAAGATATTAGCAAAAAGACTTCAGAAAATCATCTCCAGGATAATACACTATGATCAAGTAGGATTTATTCCAGGAATGCAGGGCTGGTTTAATATTAGGAAAACTATTAATATAATTGACCATATTAATAATCAAATTAATAAGAACCATATGATCATCTCAATAGATGCAGAAAAAGCATTTGAAAAAATCCAACATCCATTCCTACTAAAAACTCTTGAGAGTATAGGAATAAATGGACTATTCCTTAGAATAATCAGGAGCATATATTTAAGACCTTCAGTAAGCATAATATGCAATAGAAATAAACTGCAACCTTTCCCAGTAAGATCAGGAGTGAAACAAGGTTGCCCACTATCACCATTACTATTCAATATAGTACTAGAAACGCTAGCCTCGGCAATAATAGCTGAGAAAGAGATCCAAGGAATTAGAGTAGGAAATGAGGAAATTAAACTGTCACTTTTTGCAGATGACATGATGGTATACTTAGAGAACCCCAAAGACTCTGCTAAAAAGCTACTAGAAATAATTCAAAATTTCAGCAAAGTGGCAGGATACAAAATAAATCCACATAAATCCTTGGCATTTTTATATATCACTACAAAATGCAACAGCAAGAGATACAAAGAGAAATTCCATTCCAAACAAATGTTGAGAGTATAAAGTATTTGGGAATCCATCTACCAAAGAAAAGTCAGGAATTATATGAGAAAAATTACAAAACACTTGCCACAAAAATAAAATCAGATTTAAATAATTGGAAAGACATTCAGTGCTCTTGAATAGGCCGAGCGAATATAATAAAGATGACAATTCTCCCCAAACTAATCTATTTATTTAGTGCTATACCAATCAGACTCCCAAGAAACTATTTCAATGACCTAGAAAAAATAACAACAAAATTCATATGGAACAATAAAAGGTCGAGAATTGCAAGGGAACTAATGAAAAAAAACTCAGAGGAAGGTGGGTCTAAGTGTACCTGATCTAAAGCTATATTATATAGCAGCAGTCACCAAAACCATTTGGTATTGGCTAAGAAATAGACCCATAGATCAGTGGAACAGATTAGATATTAAAGGACAAAAAAGGATACATCTATAGCAACCTAATCTTTGACAAACCCAAAGATACCAACATTTGGGATAAAAATTCATTATTCGGAAAAAACTGTTGGGAAAAACTGGAAATTAGTATGGCAGAAATTAGATATGGATCCACACTTAAACACCATATACCAAGATAAGATCAAAATGGGTCCATGATTTAGGCATAAAGAGGGAGATAATAAATAGATTAGAGGAACAGAGGATAATCTACCTCTCAGACTTGTGGAGGAGGAAGGAATTTATGACCAGAGGAGAACTAGAGATCATTATTGATCACAAAATAGAAGATTTTGATTACATCAAACTAAAAAGTTTTCTGTACAAATAATACTAATGCAAACAAGATTAGAAGGGAAGTAACAAATTGGGAAAATATTTTTAAAAACAAAGGTTCTGACAAAGGTCTCATTTCCAAAATATATAGAGAACTGACCCTAATTTATAAGAAACCGAACCATTCTCCAATTGATAAATGGTCAAAGGATATGAACAGACAATTCTCAGAGGAAGAAATTGAAACTATATCCACTCACATGAAAGAGTGTTCCAAATCACTACTGATCAGAGAAATGCAAATTAAGACCACTCTGAGATACCACTACACACCTGTCAGATTGGCTAAGATGACAGGAACAAATAATGATGAATGTTGGAGGGGATGTGGGGAAACTGGGACACTAATACATTGCTGGTGGAGTTGCGAAAGAATCCAGCCATTCTGGAGAGCAATCTGGAATTATGCCCAAAAAGTTGTCAAACTGTGCATACCCTTTGACCCAGCAGCGCTACTACTGGGATTATATCCCAAAGAAATACTAAAGAGCGGAAAGAGACATATATGTGCCAAAATGTTTGTGGCAGCTCTTTTTGTTGTAGCTAGAAACTGGAAGATGAATGGACGTCCATCAGTTGGAGAATGGTTGGGTAATTTGTGGTATATGAAGGTATGGAATATTATTGCTCAGTAAGAAATGACCAGCAGGAGGAATACAGAGAGGCTTGGAGAGACTTAAATCAACTGATGCTGAGTGAAATGAGCAGAACCAGAAGATCACTGTACACTTCAAGAACAATACTGTATGAGGATGCATTCTGATGGAGGTGGAAATCTTCAACATAAAGAAGATCCAACTCACTTCCAGTTGATCAATGATGGACAGAGGTATCTACACCCAGAGAAGAAACACTGGGAAGTGATTGTAAATTGTTAGCACTAATATCTGTCTGCCCAGGTTGCATGTACCTTCGGATTCTAATGTTTATTGTGCAACAAGAAAATGATATTCACACACATGTATTGTACCTAGACTATATTGTAACACATGTAAAATGTATGGGATTGCCTGTCATCGGGGGGAGGGAATAAAGGGAGGGGGGGGATAATTTGGAAAAATGAATACAAGGGATAATATTATAAAAATATATATATAATAAAAAATTAAAAAAAAAAAGAAAATAACCATAATAATATAAACACAATAATACATACCACAATACAACATACCAAAATTTATGGGATATAGCCAAAGGAGCACTGTGAAGACAATTTAATTATCTGAATTCTTACACTAGCAAAAAAACCAAAAGCAAAACCAAAACCAAAAACCAAAAACCAAAAACCAAAAACAACAACAACCAAAAAAACAACTTGTCAATGAAATAGGCATACTACTAACAAAACAAACCAAAAAGTGAAACCACTAAAGAGAATAAATGAAAAATTGCTAACTGAGTATAAAATTAGAAATCCTAAAAAAAAAACCAAACCAACAAACAAAAAACAGATGACATTAAAGAATGAAATGGAAAACAAATACAAAAACAAACTATTTACTTAATAAATAAAACTGGGGGCAAGGCATTTTTGGGGGAAGAAAGTAGGAAGAAAAGCAATGAGTCAAATTGATTCTTTTAAAAAAGAGGATAAAAACAAATAAATAGTATCTATAATGAAAAGAATGAAATTACCACCAATGGAAAAAAAATAATTAAAGCAATCATTAGGAAACATTTTGCTCAATTATAGGCTAATAAATCTAACAATCTCTGTGAAATTGATGAATATTTTTTAAAATATAAATTTACTTATATTAACATATCAGAAAACAGAATGCTTAAATAGCTTTAAATTAGAAAAAGAAATTTAACAAGCAATTAAGGAATTTCCTAGGAGAAAAGCCCAGATGGGTTCACAAGTGAATTCTGCTAAACATTTAAAAAACAATTAATTCCAATACAATATAAACTATTTGGAAAAATAGGTAAAGAATGAAGACTACCAAATTTATTTAATGACATACACAATGCCATACATAATCCAGAAATATGTTAAAAAAACCAATACAAATCTATTTCTCTAATGAATATTAATACAATTTAAAAAAATAATGCAAAGATAGTTTTCAACATTCATCCTTTCAAAATCTTGTGTTCACATTTTTCTCTCTCCCTTCCCTCACTCCCTCCCCTAGACAATAAGTAATACAATATATGTTAAACATGTATAATTCTTCTTTACATATTTCCACATGTATTATGCTGCACAAAAAAAAAAAAAAAACATATCAAAAAGGAAAAAAAATAACTTTGAGATAGAAATAAAAAAGCAAGCACAAAACAATAAAAAAGATGAAAAAGTCTGTTGTGATCCACATTTTGTCCTCATAGTGGAGGGACATTCTGGATGCATATGTCTCTCTCCATCACAAATCTATTAGAATTGATCTGAATCACCTTATTTTTGAAAAGAGCCACATTCATCAGAATTTATCATCACATAATCTTCTTGTTGCTGTGTACAATGTTCTCTTGGTTCTATTCATTTTACTTAGCTTCAGTTCATATACGACTCTCCAGGTCTTTCTGAAATCATTCTGCTCATTTCTTATAGGACAATAATATTCCATCACCTTCATATATTATAACTTATTTAGCCATTCTCCAACTGCTGGATATCCACTAAGTTTCTAGTTCCTTGGCACTACAAAAAGGGCTGCTACAAGCATTTTTGCACAAGTGGGTCCTTTGCTCTTTTTTAACATTTCTTTGGGATATAGGCCCAGTAGAGACACAAATGCAAACATTTTTGAACAAAATACTAGTAAGATGATTACAGAAATATATTACGAGACTTATATATTTTGTCCAGATGGGGATTTATACCAGGGATGCAGGAGTAATTCAATATTAGAAAAAGTTTAAGCATCATTGACCATATCAGTAATAAAATAATCAGAAATAATATGATTATCTCAGTAGGTGCTGAACAAAGTTTATGACAAAGAAAAAACAACACAAATTCCTATTAATAAAATAAGAGAACATAGGAATAAATAGGCTTTTTGTAAACTGATAAATACTATCTATCTAAAACCAGTAGCACCCATTATATGTAATAATAATAAGGTTGAATTTTTCCCAGTAAGAAGCAAGGATGCTCATTATCAGCACTATTATTCTATATAGTACTAAAATGCTAGTTGTAGCCATCAAAGATGTGAAAAAAAATAAAAGAATTAGAATAGGTAATGAAGAGACAAAATTATTTCTCTTTACTGATAATATACTTATTATACTGAGTATATATATACTGTATACTATATACTATATACAGTAATATTGTATCCACTGGACCACATAAGTATTTGATGTTGACATTTGTTTTTTAATCTGACACCTAGCATATTGTTTGATATATAATAAGTAGTTATTTTTTGTTAAATTGAATGTGTTGAATTTACAGAAAGGCAACAAAACAAAAGGAAATGAACTGATTTGTTCTTCTCACAAAGCTAATTATCATCAAAATTATAATTTGACTTAAAATATTTAAAACCTGAAAATTTTGGTTTTTGGAAAACCCCCCATCAAGGGATAGGGCACTGTGAGATGGCTGATAGAGTTACTCAGTTCTGCTAGCTAAAACAAAAACAATAAAAACAACATTTACTACTACTACTATTACCATAAGGAGAGATATGAGCATACATGCTAAGATTTCATTAGGATGTGTAACATAGATTGTTAACTTTATTTTCTCTGTCTTTGACCCTTTGCAATCTGGCTTCCAATTTCATGAGTGAACTGAAAAAAAATCTCTTATTCCTCATTGTTTTTTACTTCTTTGCTACATTTGACATGTTACTTTGATCATGTTCTCTTCCTATACATCCTAATTTAATAGTTTATCCATTTTATTCTGTGTACTGATTTTTCCCCAGGACTTTATCCTGAATCTTTTCTTCTTCTTTTCTAATCTTTCAATCATCTCATTTATTCCATGGATTGAGTTACTATCTGTGTAAAGATGATTCATAGTCTTTCCAATCCAAATGTCTTTCTTAAGCTAATTTAGTATTACATCACCAGTTTTGTATTGCATCTTTCATATTGGATATATCAGAAAAAACCTTAAACTAAGCATTTCCACAGTAAAACTTATTTTCTTTCACCCCAAATCCAATCCCTCCAGAATTTTTTATTCCTCTTGATTGTCATCTTTCTATTATTATCTCAGGTTTATTTTTTTTAATAAAATCTTTTAAATCACAAAGCACATGTATGGGTAATTTTTCTAACATTGACCCCTGCATAACCCCTTGCAGCAAATTTTCCCCTTCTTCCCCATCCCCTCCCCCACCCACAAGCAGTCCAATATATGCCACATATGCCAAAATACATGTCAGATCAAATATGTGTATACATATTCACACAATTATCCAGTTGCACAAGAAAAATCAGATCAAGAAGGAAGAAAAAGAAAAACTGAAAAAAAAAAAAAAAGAAACAAAATGCAAGCAAATAATAACAGAGAGAGTGAGAATGCAATGCAATGTTCCACCCTCTCTTCCCGTGGTTCTCTCTCTGGGTGTAGATGGTTCTCTGCATCACTGCACAAGTAGAAATGATCTGAATCATCTCAATGTTGAAAAAAGCCATGTCCATCAGAATTGATCATCATATAGTCTTCTTGTTATTGTGTATAATGATATCCTGGTTCTTCTCATTTCATTTTACATCAGTTCATGTAGGTCTCTCCAATCCTCTCTGAAATCAACCTGCTGGTCATTTCTTACAGAACAATAATATTCCATAGCATTCATATACCCTAATCTATTCAGCCATTCTCCAATTGATGGGCCTTCACTCAATTTCCAGTTTCTTGCCAGAAAAAAGAGAACTGCCACAAACATTTTTGCACATGTGGGTCCCTTTACCTCTTTTAAGATCTCTTTGGGATATAATACCAATAGAAATACTGCTGGATCACAGGATATGCAGAGTTTAATAACTTTTTGAGCATAGTTCCAAACTGTTCTCCAGAATGGTTGGATTGTTCACCAACAATATATTGATATTGCTTCATTATCTACTGTACCCTTTAGGAAGATATAGTTTCCTTCCTTATCTCTTTTAATCAAATCAATCTTACTTTTGCTTGATCTGAAACGAGCATAGCTACCTCCCCTTTTTTTTTAACTTCACCTGAAGCATAATAGATTCTACTCTAGCCTTTTACCTTTACTTTATATGTATCACTCTGCTTTAAATGTGTTTCTTGTAAACACCAACATATTGTAGGATTCTAGCCTTTAATCCAATCTCCTATATGCTTATGTTTTATGGGAGAGTTCAGCCCATTCGCATTTATAATTAGAAGTATTAATTCTGTCCTGCCGTCATATTAAGCCCAAATTACACTTTTCTCTTTCCTTTTCCTCTTTTCCTTCTCCCCAGTATGTTACTTATGAGCACTACTTGCCTCAAGCAGTCCTCCTTCTGTAGAGAACCTCCCCCTTTCTTATACCTTTCCCCTATTATTTCTCTTTTCCCTTCTATTTAGATTATCCATTCCCTTTTTCTCTTTTCCCTCCCACTTTTCTATAAGATGAAAAACGTTTCTCAGTAAAACCAAATATATCTAATATTCTTTCTTTGGGCCAAATCTGATGAGAATAAAATTCACACAACTTTCTTCACCCTCCCTTGTTCTCTTCAATTTAATATGTATGTATCCTGGGCCCTGGAGTCTGGAGCCTGAAGTCTTCTCTGCTGAATGTGCTGGAGCAGAGACAATCTGTCTCCCTCCCTCAGCCCTCCAATCCTTCCCTATAATTACCTCACCATACCACATTCAGCAAGGGCCAATACTGAGGACAGCCATCATATCACCATATCATCTAAGTATATGTTTATAGAACCATTATATCACATTGAGTAGGTATTTAACCTCTATTGTCTTGAATTCAAGGACACCTTTTCAGAGTTACAGCCCTCTACAAATGTGAGGGTTGTAAAGAAGGTCAGAGATAAAAGTGTGTCCTCTTCACCATCTTGGCTCCATCCCCCAAAGTCTTCTTTGTTAATTCTTTAGTGTTAATCTGTTAATCTCAATGTTCTCTCTCCTTTCATCTTTTGCAAAATCTTGGCATTTTTATCTTTATCAACATCTTTCACTTCTGACCTCTTCTCTGCAATCACAGAATCATTTATTTTCATAACCACATTTAGATTATTGCAAAGATTCCTGATGGATTTCTGTAAAGGGCCAAAACTCAAAAAAAAAAAAATGCTTGAATCAGACAATTGAGCACTTAAAGCTAATTATCTATTTTCTATGAGACAATGACTCTGTTAACATATGTTTGGAAAAATGGCTCTTCTCACCACTGGTGCTGGCTCAATGTTTGCTGTTAAGATAATTATAAGTGGATTAGAGGGTGGGGTGAAAGAAGCAGCTGGACTTGGTGACAGGATGAGGAAGAGAAAGGTGAACATTCTGGACTTCAGAATCGAGAAGAGATCTTTGCGTAAACTCCTGGCAGTTTGCCTCCTTCTCCCCCCTAAAGACCAAGGACTTTTACTTATCCTGACTCTGGCTGATTCTGAGGCCTCCAGGTTGCTAAGCTATACTTTACAAATATTATAAATTTTAATAGACAAACAGGAAACTTACTTTGTTAAGAGCTAAACTAGTTACTCTCATTTTCCAGCTCATATGGGGCAGATATTAAGAAAAGATTTTTCCCCACCACCACTCCCAGCCCCCAACCCCAACCCCATCCCAAGGGAGATCTACAGGAAGCATACTCAGATTGATAAAGAGGCAAGGTTTGATTGTAACTTGGGAGCAGATTGATGGACTTGTGGATACATTAGAATGCATATCCCCTTGGTTCTTCAAGGAAGAAGAAATGGAGGGAGATAATTGGAAACTAGTAGGAGATCAACTATGTGAATATTACAATGATAAATATCCTGATTCAATTTCTAAGGAAACATTATATATATACAACTTAATACAATTGGCCTTAAAGAATCCCGCAATTTATAGAAAAAAAAAGTTTTACATACAGCCAGTTGAGAAAGTGTGAGAAGAAAGAAAAAGAGAATGGAGAGACTAATGGAAATCTCACCAGAGGGCATGAGGAACTTAAAGAATGTGATTCTCGTTCCCACAGCCCCAGCTTCAACTCCACCTACACCTGAGCAGGTCCTTAACCCTCCACTATCAACTTCACCTTCCTGGGTGGAGGGAGGAGGAGGAGTGGGAGAGGCAGTGATATCACCAGCACCTCCTGCCCCTAGCACTCACCCCCTCCTAAGACTCAGTTACAAAAAGCACTACTTAAAGCCAAAGAGCAAGGGCAGAATACAGCTGATTTGAGAATAAAAATGTATCCTGTGATTGAACAGCTTGACTTGTCAGGTCAAAAAAGGAGAAGATATATTGTGTTTGATCTAGAAATAATCAAAGACCTGTAAAAGTCTTCCACTCTCTCTCTTTTTTTTTTAATTTTATATTTATAAAACTTTTTTTGACAGTACATATGCATGAGTAATTTTTTTATACCATTATCCCTTCTATTCATTTTTCCAAATTTTCCCCTATCTCCCTCTACTCCCTCCCCTAGACGACAGGCAATCCTATACATATTAAATACGTTACAGCATAACCTAGATACAATATATGTGTGTAAATCCAATTTTCTTGTTGCACATTAAGAATTGGATTCCGAAGGTATAAGTAACCTGGGTAGAACGACAGTAGTGCTAACAGTTTACATTCAATTCCCAGTGTTCCTTCTCTGGGTGTAGCTGTTTCTGTCCATCATTAATCAACTGGAAGTGAGTCAGATCTTCTTTATGTTGAAGATATCCACTTCCATCAGAATATATCTTCATACAGTATTGTTGAAGTGTATAGTGATGTTCTGGTTCTGCTCATTTCACTCAGCATCAGTTCATGTAAGTCTCTCCAAACCTCTCTGTATACATCCTACTGGTCATTTCTTATAGAACAATAATATTCCATAATATTCATATACCATAATTTATCCAACCATTCTCAATTGATGAACATCCATTCATTTTCCAGTTTCTAGTCACTACAAAAAGATCTGCCACAAACATTTTGGCACATACAGGTTCCTTTCTCATCTTTAGTATTTCTTTGGGATATAAGCCCAATAGTAGCATTGCTGGATCAAAGGGTATGCACAGTTTGATAAATTTTTGTGTATAGTTCCAAATAGCTCTCCAGAATGGCTGGATTATTTCACAACTCCACCAACAATGCATTAATGTCCCAGTTTTCCCACATCCTCTCCAACACTCATCATTATTTGTTCCTGACATCTTAGCCAATCTGACAGGTGTAGTGGTATCTCAGAATTGTCTTAATTTGCATTTTTCTGATCAGTAGAGATTTGGAACACTCTTTCATATGAGTGCATATAGTTTCAATTTCATCATCTGAAAATTGTCTGTTCATATCCTTTGACCATTTATCAATTGGAGAACGGTTTAATTTCTTATAAATTAGGGTCAGTTCTCTATATATTTTGGAAATGAGGTCTTTATCAGAACCTTTAACTGTAAAAATATTTTCCCAATTTGTAATACTTCCCTTCTAATCTTGTTTGCATTAGTTTTGTTTGTATAAAAGCTTTTTAATTTGATGTAATCAAAATCTTCTATTTTGTTATCAGTAATGATCTCTAGTTCTCCTTTGGTCATAAATTCCTTCCTCCTCCACAGGTCTGAGAGGTAGACTATCCTCTGTTCCTCTAATCTATTTATGATTTCATTCTTTATGTCTAAATCATGGACCCATTTTGATCTTATCTTGGTATATGGTGTTAAGTGTGGATCCATATCTAATTTCTGCCATACTAATTTCCAGTTTTCCCAACAGTTTTTTTTTTCAAATAATGAATTCTTATCTCAAATGTTGGTATCTTTGAGTTTGTCAAACACTAGATTGCTATAGTTGTACCCTATTTTGTCCTGTGTACCTAATTTGTTCCACTAATCGACTAGTCTATTTCTTAGCCAATACCAAATGGTTTTGGTGATTGCTGCTTTATAATATAGCTATAGATCAGGTACAGCTAGACCATCTTCATCTGACTTTTTTTTTTCATTAATTCCCTTGAAATTTTCGACCTTTTATTCTTCCATATGAATTTTGTTGTTATTTTTTCTAGGTCATTAAAATAGTTTCTTGGGAATCTGATTGGTATAGAACTAAATAAATAGATTAGTTTGGGGAGTATTGTCATCTTTATTATATTCGCTTCAGCCCAGAAACCCACTAACAATATCTGGCCTGACTCCCCACTTCCCTTTGGTGTTTTTCATCTCTCTTCCTGAGAAGTCAAGGAGGATGTGATCATCTCCTTTTTAGTGCTTTCACCTCCCTTCCTTAGAAGTTGAAGGGGGGGTGTGTGATCACCTCCTTTTTGGTGTTTTCACCTCCTTTCCTGAGAAGTCAAGGAGGGTGTGATTACCTTCTTTTGGGGGTTCTCACCTCCCTGAGAAGGCAGGGAGGTTGTAACCACTTGTGTTCTAAAACAACAGAAAGTGGCAGATGTAAAAGGCTGAAACTATAATCAAACAACAAAATACTTAAGGCTATGTATTTGATGTGAGACAATGGTTCTCTCATCATATATTTGGATGATGGCTCTCCTCCCCATTGGTGCTTGCTGAAAGTTTGGTAGTAAGATAATTGTATGCAATGATTGGAGGGCAGTGGGAGACAAGTGAGAGTCACTTGGCGGCAGGATGAGGAGGAGAGAGACTCGAGACTTGGCACTCCAGAATCCAGGATACATCTTTAGCAAGCCACGTGGCACCTTGCCTGCCTCCTTCAATTCTCCCTCTAAAGGCCAAGAACTTTGATTTATCCTGACTCTAGCTGACCCTGAGGCCTCTAGGGAGCTAGTCCATATTTTACATCCAAGTATATATTTATATGTATACTTCATAGACTTAATATTTTTAGTTAAAGGTCTCATACTTCTCATATCTAACCCATGGTTCAGAAAACCAAATTTCTTAGACATTAACATTATTGTGCATTGTAGTGAATAGAGTGATTAATTCAGATCAGCTATACTTGCCTACATAATTATCATTTGATCTTGCATAATTAACCTTGAGGACATGAAAAATATGCCCCAAAAGTTATCAATTTCTTGGTCAGAATTTAAACCCTAGAAATACTGATTATATCCTTTTTTACTACTAGCATTGCAAGTCATAGTATAGTAGTGGTGCTGGTGATGCTGGTGCTGCTACCAGCAGTAGTAGGATTTATAACACTTTAAGGTTTAAAAAGTGCCGTACATATATTATCACATTGTATCATTACCAAACTCATGTGCCCTGGTACTATTATTATGCTTATTGTGCCCTTAAAATAATGTAGACAGAGGTTAATTGAATTAATTAGGGCCACATGACTGTCAGAACTCTCAGAAAGGATTTATACTTCGTTCTTTCTGATTCAAAGTCCAAAAGTCTTACCTACTGTGGCTTCTAGATGTTCTCTGTTGCTTTCTAGTTATGTATCCAGGGAATACTCTACAGAAATAATTAGCCAATATTGTCTGTGAATAAGAGACATTATAACACTTTACTATCAATAGAGAATGGGATTTTGAGAATGGCAATCCTTGAGTATTAACATACATAGTTTTGAGGAATTGTAGCACAGTGGATTGAATTATTTAAATAATTTCAACATCTTAACTAGCTTCTGCTTGTATAAACATATCATAGTGGGATGAAATATAAAAAAGAATCAACTAAACTAATTTATTAAACTTTCTCCTTAAACTATAAACTCAAACTTATAAATATAGAGGTCACTTCAAGTAAAATTAACTGGAGTAAAGATTTAACTGGAATAAAGACTTTGATAAAGACATCAGGCACAAAAAATAATCTACTACCTACTACACTTTGTGAGAATTCTGATAACCTACAGCAGTGTCCAGATGCTCTCAGAAGAACAAGCAAATAATATGCTTTAATATCTGATTATCACTCTACCTCCCAAGTTAGATTGCATACTATATCAAATATACAATAATACTCTATAGAAATTGATACAATACATTGCTTATCTATTATTCCAAGATCATAAAATAAGATTGTACATTTTGTATGCATACTTTTCATTATCTTTTTTAGTATTCCTAAAGATAATTCTTTTTTATGACACAAGCTTAGTGTACCTAAAGCTGTCTTTCTAATTCTGATCTCTGTTTTAATGATAATAAATAATGAAAGCCAATGTGAAGTTATATGATAGTTGATAGTGTAGCAGTATTAATTTGAAGAACTCTATGAGTTATTCTATGCATTTTCTCATAATTTTGACAGACTTTAATAGAGGTATAATTATACCAAACCTCCCTGGAACACCTGCAGCTTAATAAACACTTCCGTTAATGAAGATGTTTTCACTATTTCATTTCAGATCTTTGAGGATGAGCAAAGACATTCATTAAAAATCATTACCCCAGAAAACTAATTTGAAAAAAAATTGCAAAATAAATTAATGATATATTCTGGAAAGAGCACTATACTAGGAATCAGAAAACATGAATTTTTGTTCCATCATGTCTACCATTCTACTTGGTTTGTATGAACTTTGGTTTTTAATCAATGTAAATAAGAGGACAAAAGGATCTCAGCTAGTTCCTCATGACAGCAAAGTGACACTTTTTTTTTTCCTCTCCCTGACTGATTTTCTATATAATTCATCACAGAAGCCATTCCATATTTTCTCTTCTTTCCTCTAATCTACCATCTCCTCCATACCTCCCACTTCCTTCACTTAAAGATATTATCATTTCATTACAGGGAAAATTGAGAACATTTGTTATCTTATTCTTTCCCCCTTCTTTTCATTTTCTTTTGAAATCATTGATCAATCACTCATCAATTGTTTCAATATCTAATAATGAGATGGTCCTTCTCCTTCACAAGACCAGTACTTCCTTATGCCTTCAGTTTCATCCCCCCCTTTTTTTCTTTATAGAGGAAAATTTAATCTTTTCATCTCTTTCTCTTTAATCTTTAACATGTACCTTCTGATTGATTCTTTCCCTATTGATGTTAGTTATACCTAAAATTTTCTTATCCTAAATATAAAAGAATAAATTAATAAACTTCTTTAGCTGCTCTCCTCCTTCTGTCTTCTTTCCTGTAACTTTCCTGTTTTTCTGAGTCTAACTTTTAGAATAATATGCTTTTTCTTTCTACTTCCTCTCTTCTCATTCACTACTCAGTTCTTTGTGATAGATTTCTATCATCACACAACTGCAGCCATGATCTCCATTAGGAGCAATTATTCTTTAATTACCTAATCAGGTTGCCTGTTATCATTCTCATCCTTCTTGATATGCTACATTTGATACTATTTACTATCCTCTCCTCTTATATTCTTTCTTCTTTGAGTTCTTCTTTTGTACTTTGCTTTTAACTGTTCTTTCTCAGTTTCCTTTGATAAATCATCATCAACCATGATGACACACGTTAATAACAAGTCTTACCCCTGAGTTTCACTCCTACATTGACAATTAAATTGGGCAATTTAATCTATATATACTGGAAGAGGCATCTTAAAATTCTCATTAACAGAACAAAACATAATTTCTTTTGTCCCCAAACCCACTCCTCTTCCAAACTTCTGTGTTTCTGTTATCAGAATTATCTCAGCCTTTTATTCAATTGTTTTCCTTCAAACTACCTATCTAATTTGTTGTTATAGCTTGACTCCTTTTAGTGCCATAACATTTTTGTCTCATTATTCATTCTCTCTATTCATATAATCGCTGTTTAATTTTCAGATCCTCATGGCAATTTGCTTAAATTATTGTAATAACCCCTTATGTTGATCTCTGTGCTTTAGGTTTTTCCACATTCCAATTAATTTTTGATAATTTTAAGAAGACAAAATCTAATAATATCATATTCACTCAAATACTGTGGCTCCTGTTGTTTCTAGGATAAAGTAAATTCCTCTATTTCATTTTTAAAGCTTTTCCAAACTCTTGATTCCAATTTCTTTCCAACTCCATTGTGTATTACTTCCCTTCTTCCACTCTTCAGTTCAATTAAATTAGCCTTTTCTCTGTTCTTCATGGATTATATTTTGTCTCTCATCTCCATATCATATGGTAGTCTCCCATGGCTATGATATAATCTTTCCTCAAGTTACTACTTAGATTCTTTATCTTTCTTTAATATGCAGATCAACTACCATCTTCTACATAACGCTTTAATACTTAAAGGAGGGAGAATTGATTTGAATCTCTTTTACACAAATATATACTGAAGGATTCACAAAATCTGTGGACTTCACTATTCATTGATTAAAATACTCAGACAGAAAATATTAAACATTAAAATGATTTTTGCTGAGGATTTGATAAAATTAAATCAGCCTCTAAAATTACCACACTTTAAATGATTTATATGGCAAAATTAAAATCTCTGGTTTGCATAGCTTGAGACAAAAACAGTGTGTGTGTATGTGGGATGGTATCTAACAAGTTTCTTCCAATTAAATTTCTATAAAACTAATGTTTTTTTTATTTTTTTCTAGAACATCAAGACAAGGAAAATGTGTAAAATATAAACTAAACAAATACAATAAAAATAAGTTGTAATAGTAGAATTAGAATATATATCATTGAAAATGGGCTTTATAAAAAAGAAAGAAAAAGAAAACAGGGTTCATAATGAATTGCATGTTACTATCTGCCAATGGATGGGCAAACTAGGAAATAATTATGATGGTAACAAAGCATTGTTATCTTTTTGAATGATTTACACTAAATGAGTATTGTTCAGTAATACTGTATGTTCAAAAAAACTTTACCTGATATATTAAGAAAATACTTTTTTTGATATTAAAAGATTTATTTAATGCATCTCATGTATGTATGGGTATGCATGTGTTATGTTTTATAATATAGTTAATATATACATTTTAATTTTAGAAAATATGCCATTTCTACTTGAGAGCACTTTAAAACTTAATAACTGGGTTGCTTAAACAAATATTACATTCAAAAACAGAATCTTCAGGTAGTAGTCAACATCAGTCAATACACTTCAGAAGATCCTAAATCTATACTATAAAATTTCTAGTCAGAAATTAGAGGACAACTAAAGTCAAATATACATATATATGTACATACATATACATATGTATATGTATGTACATATATATGTATGTATATATATATATGTATGTGTATATATATATATGTGTGTATATATATGTCTACTTCAGTTCCTAAATGTTATAGATACAGACTAAAAAAAAGCTACTGTATACAGACAGACTAGGTTCATCCCACAGCAAGAATCAAAAAAAAAAAAAATCCTTTCTCCCTCAACCTCATCACTGAGGTGGAAGAAAGGAAGGAAGAAGCATCTATTAAGCACTTACTACATGCTAGGCACTCTGCTAAGCACTTTGATAAAACAAAAAACAACATGACTCACAATAATACTTCTAGGTAGATATTGAGGCAGACAAGCAATTCTTAAGTTTCACAACAAATGTTTTAATCTGACCTTGGCTACATTGTTCCATTTAATATGAATTATTGAGCTGCTGCTTAATTTATTTTTTTTTAAAATCAACTTATATTAATGGAATGCCATTGGGGAAGGGGGGTGAAAGAACCTAATTTTTTTTTTTTTTTTTTTATTTTTTATTATATATATATATATATATATATATATATATATATATATATTTTATAATATTATCCCTTGTATTCATTTTTCCAATTTACCCCCCCTCCCTCTATTCCCTCCCCCCGACGACAGGCAATACCATACATTTTACATGTGTTACAATATAGTCTAGGTACAATACATGTGTAAATGCAAATTAAGACCACTCTGAGATACCACTACACACCTGTCAGATTGGCTAAGATGACAGGAACAAATAATGATGAATGTTGGAGGGGATGTGGGGAAACTGGGACACTAATACATTGCTGGTGGAGTTGCGAAAGAATCCAGCCATTCTGGAGAGCAATCTGGAATTATGCCCAAAAAGTTGTCAAACTGTGCATACCCTTTGACCCAGCAGCGCTACTACTGGGATTATATCCCAAAGAAATACTAAAGAGCGGAAAGAGACATATATGTGCCAAAATGTTTGTGGCAGCTCTTTTTGTTGTAGCTAGAAACTGGAAGATGAATGGACGTCCATCAGTTGGAGAATGGTTGGGGTAATTTGTGGTATATGAAGGTATGGAATATTATTGCTCAGTAAGAAATGACCAGCAGGAGGAATACAGAGAGGCTTGGAGAGACTTAAATCAACTGATGCTGAGTGAAATGAGCAGAACCAGAAGATCACTGTACACTTCAAGAACAATACTGTATGAGGATGCATTCTGATGGAGGTGGAAATCTTCAACATAAAGAAGATCCAACTCACTTCCAGTTGATCAATGATGGACAGAGGTATCTACACCCAGAGAAGAAACACTGGGAAGTGATTGTAAATTGTTAGCACTAATATCTGTCTGCCCAGGTTGCATGTACCTTCGGATTCTAATGTTTATTGTGCAACAAGAAAATGATATTCACACACATGTATTGTACCTAGACTATATTGTAACACATGTAAAATGTATGGGATTGCCTGTCATCGGGGGGAGGGAATAAAGGGAGGGGGGGGATAATTTGGAAAAATGAATACAAGGGATAATATTATAAAAATATATATATAATAAAAAATTAAAAAAAAAAAGAAAATAACCATAATAATATAAACACAATAATACATACCACAATACAACATACCAAAATTTATGGGATATAGCCAAAGGAGCACTGTGAAGACAATTTAATTATCTGAATTCTTACACTAGCAAAAAAACCAAAAGCAAAACCAAAACCAAAAACCAAAAACCAAAAACCAAAAACAACAACAACCAAAAAAACAACTTGTCAATGAAATAGGCATACTACTAACAAAACAAACCAAAAAGTGAAACCACTAAAGAGAATAAATGAAAAATTGCTAACTGAGTATAAAATTAGAAATCCTAAAAAAAAAACCAAACCAACAAACAAAAAACAGATGACATTAAAGAATGAAATGGAAAACAAATACAAAAACAAACTATTTACTTAATAAATAAAACTGGGGGCAAGGCATTTTTGGGGGAAGAAAGTAGGAAGAAAAGCAATGAGTCAAATTGATTCTTTTAAAAAAGAGGATAAAAACAAATAAATAGTATCTATAATGAAAAGAATGAAATTACCACCAATGGAAAAAAAATAATTAAAGCAATCATTAGGAAACATTTTGCTCAATTATAGGCTAATAAATCTAACAATCTCTGTGAAATTGATGAATATTTTTTAAAATATAAATTTACTTATATTAACATATCAGAAAACAGAATGCTTAAATAGCTTTAAATTAGAAAAAGAAATTTAACAAGCAATTAAGGAATTTCCTAGGAGAAAAGCCCAGATGGGTTCACAAGTGAATTCTGCTAAACATTTAAAAAACAATTAATTCCAATACAATATAAACTATTTGGAAAAATAGGTAAAGAATGAAGACTACCAAATTTATTTAATGACATACACAATGCCATACATAATCCAGAAATATGTTAAAAAAACCAATACAAATCTATTTCTCTAATGAATATTAATACAATTTAAAAAAATAATGCAAAGATAGTTTTCAACATTCATCCTTTCAAAATCTTGTGTTCACATTTTTCTCTCTCCCTTCCCTCACTCCCTCCCCTAGACAATAAGTAATACAATATATGTTAAACATGTATAATTCTTCTTTACATATTTCCACATGTATTATGCTGCACAAAAAAAAAAAAAAAACATATCAAAAAGGAAAAAAAATAACTTTGAGATAGAAATAAAAAAGCAAGCACAAAACAATAAAAAAGATGAAAAAGTCTGTTGTGATCCACATTTTGTCCTCATAGTGGAGGGACATTCTGGATGCATATGTCTCTCTCCATCACAAATCTATTAGAATTGATCTGAATCACCTTATTTTTGAAAAGAGCCACATTCATCAGAATTTATCATCACATAATCTTCTTGTTGCTGTGTACAATGTTCTCTTGGTTCTATTCATTTTACTTAGCTTCAGTTCATATACGACTCTCCAGGTCTTTCTGAAATCATTCTGCTCATTTCTTATAGGACAATAATATTCCATCACCTTCATATATTATAACTTATTTAGCCATTCTCCAACTGCTGGATATCCACTAAGTTTCTAGTTCCTTGGCACTACAAAAAGGGCTGCTACAAGCATTTTTGCACAAGTGGGTCCTTTGCTCTTTTTTAACATTTCTTTGGGATATAGGCCCAGTAGAGACACAAATGCAAACATTTTTGAACAAAATACTAGTAAGATGATTACAGAAATATATTACGAGACTTATATATTTTGTCCAGATGGGGATTTATACCAGGGATGCAGGAGTAATTCAATATTAGAAAAAGTTTAAGCATCATTGACCATATCAGTAATAAAATAATCAGAAATAATATGATTATCTCAGTAGGTGCTGAACAAAGTTTATGACAAAGAAAAAACAACACAAATTCCTATTAATAAAATAAGAGAACATAGGAATAAATAGGCTTTTTGTAAACTGATAAATACTATCTATCTAAAACCAGTAGCACCCATTATATGTAATAATAATAAGGTTGAATTTTTCCCAGTAAGAAGCAAGGATGCTCATTATCAGCACTATTATTCTATATAGTACTAAAATGCTAGTTGTAGCCATCAAAGATGTGAAAAAAAATAAAAGAATTAGAATAGGTAATGAAGAGACAAAATTATTTCTCTTTACTGATAATATACTTATTATACTGAGTATATATATACTGTATACTATATACTATATACAGTAATATTGTATCCACTGGACCACATAAGTATTTGATGTTGACATTTGTTTTTTAATCTGACACCTAGCATATTGTTTGATATATAATAAGTAGTTATTTTTTGTTAAATTGAATGTGTTGAATTTACAGAAAGGCAACAAAACAAAAGGAAATGAACTGATTTGTTCTTCTCACAAAGCTAATTATCATCAAAATTATAATTTGACTTAAAATATTTAAAACCTGAAAATTTTGGTTTTTGGAAAACCCCCCATCAAGGGATAGGGCACTGTGAGATGGCTGATAGAGTTACTCAGTTCTGCTAGCTAAAACAAAAACAATAAAAACAACATTTACTACTACTACTATTACCATAAGGAGAGATATGAGCATACATGCTAAGATTTCATTAGGATGTGTAACATAGATTGTTAACTTTATTTTCTCTGTCTTTGACCCTTTGCAATCTGGCTTCCAATTTCATGAGTGAACTGAAAAAAAATCTCTTATTCCTCATTGTTTTTTACTTCTTTGCTACATTTGACATGTTACTTTGATCATGTTCTCTTCCTATACATCCTAATTTAATAGTTTATCCATTTTATTCTGTGTACTGATTTTTCCCCAGGACTTTATCCTGAATCTTTTCTTCTTCTTTTCTAATCTTTCAATCATCTCATTTATTCCATGGATTGAGTTACTATCTGTGTAAAGATGATTCATAGTCTTTCCAATCCAAATGTCTTTCTTAAGCTAATTTAGTATTACATCACCAGTTTTGTATTGCATCTTTCATATTGGATATATCAGAAAAAACCTTAAACTAAGCATTTCCACAGTAAAACTTATTTTCTTTCACCCCAAATCCAATCCCTCCAGAATTTTTTATTCCTCTTGATTGTCATCTTTCTATTATTATCTCAGGTTTATTTTTTTTAATAAAATCTTTTAAATCACAAAGCACATGTATGGGTAATTTTTCTAACATTGACCCCTGCATAACCCCTTGCAGCAAATTTTCCCCTTCTTCCCCATCCCCTCCCCCACCCACAAGCAGTCCAATATATGCCACATATGCCAAAATACATGTCAGATCAAATATGTGTATACATATTCACACAATTATCCAGTTGCACAAGAAAAATCAGATCAAGAAGGAAGAAAAAGAAAAACTGAAAAAAAAAAAAAAAGAAACAAAATGCAAGCAAATAATAACAGAGAGAGTGAGAATGCAATGCAATGTTCCACCCTCTCTTCCCGTGGTTCTCTCTCTGGGTGTAGATGGTTCTCTGCATCACTGCACAAGTAGAAATGATCTGAATCATCTCAATGTTGAAAAAAGCCATGTCCATCAGAATTGATCATCATATAGTCTTCTTGTTATTGTGTATAATGATATCCTGGTTCTTCTCATTTCATTTTACATCAGTTCATGTAGGTCTCTCCAATCCTCTCTGAAATCAACCTGCTGGTCATTTCTTACAGAACAATAATATTCCATAGCATTCATATACCCTAATCTATTCAGCCATTCTCCAATTGATGGGCCTTCACTCAATTTCCAGTTTCTTGCCAGAAAAAAGAGAACTGCCACAAACATTTTTGCACATGTGGGTCCCTTTACCTCTTTTAAGATCTCTTTGGGATATAATACCAATAGAAATACTGCTGGATCACAGGATATGCAGAGTTTAATAACTTTTTGAGCATAGTTCCAAACTGTTCTCCAGAATGGTTGGATTGTTCACCAACAATATATTGATATTGCTTCATTATCTACTGTACCCTTTAGGAAGATATAGTTTCCTTCCTTATCTCTTTTAATCAAATCAATCTTACTTTTGCTTGATCTGAAACGAGCATAGCTACCTCCCCTTTTTTTTTAACTTCACCTGAAGCATAATAGATTCTACTCTAGCCTTTTACCTTTACTTTATATGTATCACTCTGCTTTAAATGTGTTTCTTGTAAACACCAACATATTGTAGGATTCTAGCCTTTAATCCAATCTCCTATATGCTTATGTTTTATGGGAGAGTTCAGCCCATTCGCATTTATAATTAGAAGTATTAATTCTGTCCTGCCGTCATATTAAGCCCAAATTACACTTTTCTCTTTCCTTTTCCTCTTTTCCTTCTCCCCAGTATGTTACTTATGAGCACTACTTGCCTCAAGCAGTCCTCCTTCTGTAGAGAACCTCCCCCTTTCTTATACCTTTCCCCTATTATTTCTCTTTTCCCTTCTATTTAGATTATCCATTCCCTTTTTCTCTTTTCCCTCCCACTTTTCTATAAGATGAAAAACGTTTCTCAGTAAAACCAAATATATCTAATATTCTTTCTTTGGGCCAAATCTGATGAGAATAAAATTCACACAACTTTCTTCACCCTCCCTTGTTCTCTTCAATTTAATATGTATGTATCCTGGGCCCTGGAGTCTGGAGCCTGAAGTCTTCTCTGCTGAATGTGCTGGAGCAGAGACAATCTGTCTCCCTCCCTCAGCCCTCCAATCCTTCCCTATAATTACCTCACCATACCACATTCAG
This sequence comes from Sminthopsis crassicaudata, assembly GCF_048593235.1. NCBI lineage: Eukaryota > Metazoa > Chordata > Mammalia > Dasyuromorphia > Dasyuridae > Sminthopsis > Sminthopsis crassicaudata. Next base: position 321,176,857 of record NC_133617.1, on the reverse strand, counting down.
CAAGGGCCAATACTGAGGACAGCCATCATATCACCATATCATCTAAGTATATGTTTATAGAACCATTATATCACATTGAGTAGGTATTTAACCTCTATTGTCTTGAATTCAAGGACACCTTTTCAGAGTTACAGCCCTCTACAAATGTGAGGGTTGTAAAGAAGGTCAGAGATAAAAGTGTGTCCTCTTCACCATCTTGGCTCCATCCCCCAAAGTCTTCTTTGTTAATTCTTTAGTGTTAATCTGTTAATCTCAATGTTCTCTCTCCTTTCATCTTTTGCAAAATCTTGGCATTTTTATCTTTATCAACATCTTTCACTTCTGACCTCTTCTCTGCAATCACAGAATCATTTATTTTCATAACCACATTTAGATTATTGCAAAGATTCCTGATGGATTTCTGTAAAGGGCCAAAACTCAAAAAAAAAAAAATGCTTGAATCAGACAATTGAGCACTTAAAGCTAATTATCTATTTTCTATGAGACAATGACTCTGTTAACATATGTTTGGAAAAATGGCTCTTCTCACCACTGGTGCTGGCTCAATGTTTGCTGTTAAGATAATTATAAGTGGATTAGAGGGTGGGGTGAAAGAAGCAGCTGGACTTGGTGACAGGATGAGGAAGAGAAAGGTGAACATTCTGGACTTCAGAATCGAGAAGAGATCTTTGCGTAAACTCCTGGCAGTTTGCCTCCTTCTCCCCCCTAAAGACCAAGGACTTTTACTTATCCTGACTCTGGCTGATTCTGAGGCCTCCAGGTTGCTAAGCTATACTTTACAAATATTATAAATTTTAATAGACAAACAGGAAACTTACTTTGTTAAGAGCTAAACTAGTTACTCTCATTTTCCAGCTCATATGGGGCAGATATTAAGAAAAGATTTTTCCCCACCACCACTCCCAGCCCCCAACCCCAACCCCATCCCAAGGGAGATCTACAGGAAGCATACTCAGATTGATAAAGAGGCAAGGTTTGATTGTAACTTGGGAGCAGATTGATGGACTTGTGGATACATTAGAATGCATATCCCCTTGGTTCTTCAAGGAAGAAGAAATGGAGGGAGATAATTGGAAACTAGTAGGAGATCAACTATGTGAATATTACAATGATAAATATCCTGATTCAATTTCTAAGGAAACATTATATATATACAACTTAATACAATTGGCCTTAAAGAATCCCGCAATTTATAGAAAAAAAAAGTTTTACATACAGCCAGTTGAGAAAGTGTGAGAAGAAAGAAAAAGAGAATGGAGAGACTAATGGAAATCTCACCAGAGGGCATGAGGAACTTAAAGAATGTGATTCTCGTTCCCACAGCCCCAGCTTCAACTCCACCTACACCTGAGCAGGTCCTTAACCCTCCACTATCAACTTCACCTTCCTGGGTGGAGGGAGGAGGAGGAGTGGGAGAGGCAGTGATATCACCAGCACCTCCTGCCCCTAGCACTCACCCCCTCCTAAGACTCAGTTACAAAAAGCACTACTTAAAGCCAAAGAGCAAGGGCAGAATACAGCTGATTTGAGAATAAAAATGTATCCTGTGATTGAACAGCTTGACTTGTCAGGTCAAAAAAGGAGAAGATATATTGTGTTTGATCTAGAAATAATCAAAGACCTGTAAAAGTCTTCCACTCTCTCTCTTTTTTTTTTAATTTTATATTTATAAAACTTTTTTTGACAGTACATATGCATGAGTAATTTTTTTATACCATTATCCCTTCTATTCATTTTTCCAAATTTTCCCCTATCTCCCTCTACTCCCTCCCCTAGACGACAGGCAATCCTATACATATTAAATACGTTACAGCATAACCTAGATACAATATATGTGTGTAAATCCAATTTTCTTGTTGCACATTAAGAATTGGATTCCGAAGGTATAAGTAACCTGGGTAGAACGACAGTAGTGCTAACAGTTTACATTCAATTCCCAGTGTTCCTTCTCTGGGTGTAGCTGTTTCTGTCCATCATTAATCAACTGGAAGTGAGTCAGATCTTCTTTATGTTGAAGATATCCACTTCCATCAGAATATATCTTCATACAGTATTGTTGAAGTGTATAGTGATGTTCTGGTTCTGCTCATTTCACTCAGCATCAGTTCATGTAAGTCTCTCCAAACCTCTCTGTATACATCCTACTGGTCATTTCTTATAGAACAATAATATTCCATAATATTCATATACCATAATTTATCCAACCATTCTCAATTGATGAACATCCATTCATTTTCCAGTTTCTAGTCACTACAAAAAGATCTGCCACAAACATTTTGGCACATACAGGTTCCTTTCTCATCTTTAGTATTTCTTTGGGATATAAGCCCAATAGTAGCATTGCTGGATCAAAGGGTATGCACAGTTTGATAAATTTTTGTGTATAGTTCCAAATAGCTCTCCAGAATGGCTGGATTATTTCACAACTCCACCAACAATGCATTAATGTCCCAGTTTTCCCACATCCTCTCCAACACTCATCATTATTTGTTCCTGACATCTTAGCCAATCTGACAGGTGTAGTGGTATCTCAGAATTGTCTTAATTTGCATTTTTCTGATCAGTAGAGATTTGGAACACTCTTTCATATGAGTGCATATAGTTTCAATTTCATCATCTGAAAATTGTCTGTTCATATCCTTTGACCATTTATCAATTGGAGAACGGTTTAATTTCTTATAAATTAGGGTCAGTTCTCTATATATTTTGGAAATGAGGTCTTTATCAGAACCTTTAACTGTAAAAATATTTTCCCAATTTGTAATACTTCCCTTCTAATCTTGTTTGCATTAGTTTTGTTTGTATAAAAGCTTTTTAATTTGATGTAATCAAAATCTTCTATTTTGTTATCAGTAATGATCTCTAGTTCTCCTTTGGTCATAAATTCCTTCCTCCTCCACAGGTCTGAGAGGTAGACTATCCTCTGTTCCTCTAATCTATTTATGATTTCATTCTTTATGTCTAAATCATGGACCCATTTTGATCTTATCTTGGTATATGGTGTTAAGTGTGGATCCATATCTAATTTCTGCCATACTAATTTCCAGTTTTCCCAACAGTTTTTTTTTTCAAATAATGAATTCTTATCTCAAATGTTGGTATCTTTGAGTTTGTCAAACACTAGATTGCTATAGTTGTACCCTATTTTGTCCTGTGTACCTAATTTGTTCCACTAATCGACTAGTCTATTTCTTAGCCAATACCAAATGGTTTTGGTGATTGCTGCTTTATAATATAGCTATAGATCAGGTACAGCTAGACCATCTTCATCTGACTTTTTTTTTTCATTAATTCCCTTGAAATTTTCGACCTTTTATTCTTCCATATGAATTTTGTTGTTATTTTTTCTAGGTCATTAAAATAGTTTCTTGGGAATCTGATTGGTATAGAACTAAATAAATAGATTAGTTTGGGGAGTATTGTCATCTTTATTATATTCGCTTCAGCCCAGAAACCCACTAACAATATCTGGCCTGACTCCCCACTTCCCTTTGGTGTTTTTCATCTCTCTTCCTGAGAAGTCAAGGAGGATGTGATCATCTCCTTTTTAGTGCTTTCACCTCCCTTCCTTAGAAGTTGAAGGGGGGGTGTGTGATCACCTCCTTTTTGGTGTTTTCACCTCCTTTCCTGAGAAGTCAAGGAGGGTGTGATTACCTTCTTTTGGGGGTTCTCACCTCCCTGAGAAGGCAGGGAGGTTGTAACCACTTGTGTTCTAAAACAACAGAAAGTGGCAGATGTAAAAGGCTGAAACTATAATCAAACAACAAAATACTTAAGGCTATGTATTTGATGTGAGACAATGGTTCTCTCATCATATATTTGGATGATGGCTCTCCTCCCCATTGGTGCTTGCTGAAAGTTTGGTAGTAAGATAATTGTATGCAATGATTGGAGGGCAGTGGGAGACAAGTGAGAGTCACTTGGCGGCAGGATGAGGAGGAGAGAGACTCGAGACTTGGCACTCCAGAATCCAGGATACATCTTTAGCAAGCCACGTGGCACCTTGCCTGCCTCCTTCAATTCTCCCTCTAAAGGCCAAGAACTTTGATTTATCCTGACTCTAGCTGACCCTGAGGCCTCTAGGGAGCTAGTCCATATTTTACATCCAAGTATATATTTATATGTATACTTCATAGACTTAATATTTTTAGTTAAAGGTCTCATACTTCTCATATCTAACCCATGGTTCAGAAAACCAAATTTCTTAGACATTAACATTATTGTGCATTGTAGTGAATAGAGTGATTAATTCAGATCAGCTATACTTGCCTACATAATTATCATTTGATCTTGCATAATTAACCTTGAGGACATGAAAAATATGCCCCAAAAGTTATCAATTTCTTGGTCAGAATTTAAACCCTAGAAATACTGATTATATCCTTTTTTACTACTAGCATTGCAAGTCATAGTATAGTAGTGGTGCTGGTGATGCTGGTGCTGCTACCAGCAGTAGTAGGATTTATAACACTTTAAGGTTTAAAAAGTGCCGTACATATATTATCACATTGTATCATTACCAAACTCATGTGCCCTGGTACTATTATTATGCTTATTGTGCCCTTAAAATAATGTAGACAGAGGTTAATTGAATTAATTAGGGCCACATGACTGTCAGAACTCTCAGAAAGGATTTATACTTCGTTCTTTCTGATTCAAAGTCCAAAAGTCTTACCTACTGTGGCTTCTAGATGTTCTCTGTTGCTTTCTAGTTATGTATCCAGGGAATACTCTACAGAAATAATTAGCCAATATTGTCTGTGAATAAGAGACATTATAACACTTTACTATCAATAGAGAATGGGATTTTGAGAATGGCAATCCTTGAGTATTAACATACATAGTTTTGAGGAATTGTAGCACAGTGGATTGAATTATTTAAATAATTTCAACATCTTAACTAGCTTCTGCTTGTATAAACATATCATAGTGGGATGAAATATAAAAAAGAATCAACTAAACTAATTTATTAAACTTTCTCCTTAAACTATAAACTCAAACTTATAAATATAGAGGTCACTTCAAGTAAAATTAACTGGAGTAAAGATTTAACTGGAATAAAGACTTTGATAAAGACATCAGGCACAAAAAATAATCTACTACCTACTACACTTTGTGAGAATTCTGATAACCTACAGCAGTGTCCAGATGCTCTCAGAAGAACAAGCAAATAATATGCTTTAATATCTGATTATCACTCTACCTCCCAAGTTAGATTGCATACTATATCAAATATACAATAATACTCTATAGAAATTGATACAATACATTGCTTATCTATTATTCCAAGATCATAAAATAAGATTGTACATTTTGTATGCATACTTTTCATTATCTTTTTTAGTATTCCTAAAGATAATTCTTTTTTATGACACAAGCTTAGTGTACCTAAAGCTGTCTTTCTAATTCTGATCTCTGTTTTAATGATAATAAATAATGAAAGCCAATGTGAAGTTATATGATAGTTGATAGTGTAGCAGTATTAATTTGAAGAACTCTATGAGTTATTCTATGCATTTTCTCATAATTTTGACAGACTTTAATAGAGGTATAATTATACCAAACCTCCCTGGAACACCTGCAGCTTAATAAACACTTCCGTTAATGAAGATGTTTTCACTATTTCATTTCAGATCTTTGAGGATGAGCAAAGACATTCATTAAAAATCATTACCCCAGAAAACTAATTTGAAAAAAAATTGCAAAATAAATTAATGATATATTCTGGAAAGAGCACTATACTAGGAATCAGAAAACATGAATTTTTGTTCCATCATGTCTACCATTCTACTTGGTTTGTATGAACTTTGGTTTTTAATCAATGTAAATAAGAGGACAAAAGGATCTCAGCTAGTTCCTCATGACAGCAAAGTGACACTTTTTTTTTTCCTCTCCCTGACTGATTTTCTATATAATTCATCACAGAAGCCATTCCATATTTTCTCTTCTTTCCTCTAATCTACCATCTCCTCCATACCTCCCACTTCCTTCACTTAAAGATATTATCATTTCATTACAGGGAAAATTGAGAACATTTGTTATCTTATTCTTTCCCCCTTCTTTTCATTTTCTTTTGAAATCATTGATCAATCACTCATCAATTGTTTCAATATCTAATAATGAGATGGTCCTTCTCCTTCACAAGACCAGTACTTCCTTATGCCTTCAGTTTCATCCCCCCCTTTTTTTCTTTATAGAGGAAAATTTAATCTTTTCATCTCTTTCTCTTTAATCTTTAACATGTACCTTCTGATTGATTCTTTCCCTATTGATGTTAGTTATACCTAAAATTTTCTTATCCTAAATATAAAAGAATAAATTAATAAACTTCTTTAGCTGCTCTCCTCCTTCTGTCTTCTTTCCTGTAACTTTCCTGTTTTTCTGAGTCTAACTTTTAGAATAATATGCTTTTTCTTTCTACTTCCTCTCTTCTCATTCACTACTCAGTTCTTTGTGATAGATTTCTATCATCACACAACTGCAGCCATGATCTCCATTAGGAGCAATTATTCTTTAATTACCTAATCAGGTTGCCTGTTATCATTCTCATCCTTCTTGATATGCTACATTTGATACTATTTACTATCCTCTCCTCTTATATTCTTTCTTCTTTGAGTTCTTCTTTTGTACTTTGCTTTTAACTGTTCTTTCTCAGTTTCCTTTGATAAATCATCATCAACCATGATGACACACGTTAATAACAAGTCTTACCCCTGAGTTTCACTCCTACATTGACAATTAAATTGGGCAATTTAATCTATATATACTGGAAGAGGCATCTTAAAATTCTCATTAACAGAACAAAACATAATTTCTTTTGTCCCCAAACCCACTCCTCTTCCAAACTTCTGTGTTTCTGTTATCAGAATTATCTCAGCCTTTTATTCAATTGTTTTCCTTCAAACTACCTATCTAATTTGTTGTTATAGCTTGACTCCTTTTAGTGCCATAACATTTTTGTCTCATTATTCATTCTCTCTATTCATATAATCGCTGTTTAATTTTCAGATCCTCATGGCAATTTGCTTAAATTATTGTAATAACCCCTTATGTTGATCTCTGTGCTTTAGGTTTTTCCACATTCCAATTAATTTTTGATAATTTTAAGAAGACAAAATCTAATAATATCATATTCACTCAAATACTGTGGCTCCTGTTGTTTCTAGGATAAAGTAAATTCCTCTATTTCATTTTTAAAGCTTTTCCAAACTCTTGATTCCAATTTCTTTCCAACTCCATTGTGTATTACTTCCCTTCTTCCACTCTTCAGTTCAATTAAATTAGCCTTTTCTCTGTTCTTCATGGATTATATTTTGTCTCTCATCTCCATATCATATGGTAGTCTCCCATGGCTATGATATAATCTTTCCTCAAGTTACTACTTAGATTCTTTATCTTTCTTTAATATGCAGATCAACTACCATCTTCTACATAACGCTTTAATACTTAAAGGAGGGAGAATTGATTTGAATCTCTTTTACACAAATATATACTGAAGGATTCACAAAATCTGTGGACTTCACTATTCATTGATTAAAATACTCAGACAGAAAATATTAAACATTAAAATGATTTTTGCTGAGGATTTGATAAAATTAAATCAGCCTCTAAAATTACCACACTTTAAATGATTTATATGGCAAAATTAAAATCTCTGGTTTGCATAGCTTGAGACAAAAACAGTGTGTGTGTATGTGGGATGGTATCTAACAAGTTTCTTCCAATTAAATTTCTATAAAACTAATGTTTTTTTTATTTTTTTCTAGAACATCAAGACAAGGAAAATGTGTAAAATATAAACTAAACAAATACAATAAAAATAAGTTGTAATAGTAGAATTAGAATATATATCATTGAAAATGGGCTTTATAAAAAAGAAAGAAAAAGAAAACAGGGTTCATAATGAATTGCATGTTACTATCTGCCAATGGATGGGCAAACTAGGAAATAATTATGATGGTAACAAAGCATTGTTATCTTTTTGAATGATTTACACTAAATGAGTATTGTTCAGTAATACTGTATGTTCAAAAAAACTTTACCTGATATATTAAGAAAATACTTTTTTTGATATTAAAAGATTTATTTAATGCATCTCATGTATGTATGGGTATGCATGTGTTATGTTTTATAATATAGTTAATATATACATTTTAATTTTAGAAAATATGCCATTTCTACTTGAGAGCACTTTAAAACTTAATAACTGGGTTGCTTAAACAAATATTACATTCAAAAACAGAATCTTCAGGTAGTAGTCAACATCAGTCAATACACTTCAGAAGATCCTAAATCTATACTATAAAATTTCTAGTCAGAAATTAGAGGACAACTAAAGTCAAATATACATATATATGTACATACATATACATATGTATATGTATGTACATATATATGTATGTATATATATATATGTATGTGTATATATATATATGTGTGTATATATATGTCTACTTCAGTTCCTAAATGTTATAGATACAGACTAAAAAAAAGCTACTGTATACAGACAGACTAGGTTCATCCCACAGCAAGAATCAAAAAAAAAAAAAATCCTTTCTCCCTCAACCTCATCACTGAGGTGGAAGAAAGGAAGGAAGAAGCATCTATTAAGCACTTACTACATGCTAGGCACTCTGCTAAGCACTTTGATAAAACAAAAAACAACATGACTCACAATAATACTTCTAGGTAGATATTGAGGCAGACAAGCAATTCTTAAGTTTCACAACAAATGTTTTAATCTGACCTTGGCTACATTGTTCCATTTAATATGAATTATTGAGCTGCTGCTTAATTTATTTTTTTTTAAAATCAACTTATATTAATGGAATGCCATTGGGGAAGGGGGGTGAAAGAACCTAATTTTTTTTTTTTTTTTTTTATTTTTTATTATATATATATATATATATATATATATATATATATATATATTTTATAATATTATCCCTTGTATTCATTTTTCCAATTTACCCCCCCTCCCTCTATTCCCTCCCCCCGACGACAGGCAATACCATACATTTTACATGTGTTACAATATAGTCTAGGTACAATACATGTGTGCGAATATCACTTTCTTGTTGCACAATAAACATTAGATTCCGAAGGTACATGCAACCTGGGCAGACAGATATTAGTGCTAACAATTTTCATTCCCCTCCCAGTGTTTCTTCTCTGGGTGCAGCTACCTCTGTCCATCATTGATCAACTGGAAGTGAGTTGGATCTTCTTTACGTTGAAGATTTCCACCTCTATCAGAATACATCCTCATACAGTATTGTTGTTGAAGTGTACAGTGATCTTCTGGTTCTGCTCATTTCACTCAGCATCAGTTGATTTAAGTCTCTCCAGGCCTCTCTATATTCCTCCTGCTGGTCATTTCTTACCGAGCAATAATATTCCATAACCTTCATATACCACAATTTACCCAACCATTCTCCAACTGATGGACATCCATTCATCCTCCAGTTTCTAGCTACAACAAAAAGAGCTGCCACAAACATTTTGGCACATATATGCTCTTCCCGCTCTTTAGAAGAACCTAATTTTTGACAAAAGCATTTGATGAAAGAGCAAAAGATGAATATAGGGGAAGGACCAACAAATCTAAGTGAACAACTCCTAGTTATCATATTTTTCTAAAAAAAATAACAATAGATATTTTTTAAACTTTTGATTTTTAATTTTATACTTTAGATATTTTTAATTGTATAGGAAACCATTTTCAATCTCTATTACAAATGTGTTTTTCTAAGAAATTAAAATTAAATTTCAGATTTATATTTTTACACTATTAAAAATAGATTTGATTCCATCTTTAACTTTCTTACCTAAAATTATTAGCATCAATTTAATGTATAAATTTCAGACTTGCTTGAAGAGATATCAACACCATGTTCCTTCTCTTTAGTCAGACTATTTAATTAATTAATACATTTTTTTCTTCCAATCATATGAAAACAAACATTTCTATTTGTTATTTCAAAATTCATCCATTTCACATTTTGGGCAATGTGCATAAATATAAATTACAATCTCTCTAACCTAAAAGAGGTAATGAGTTATATTTGTCACCAGGTGTCCGATTGTGCAAAGAAGGCCTTGTGTATAAAAACTTTATTGAAACTTAAATAAGTAAGGGTAGAACCAAGATGGTGGAGTAAAACCAGGAAGCTGCTTGAGTTCTCCCAGTTTCCCTTGAAAACCATATGAAACTAAGCATCTAAACACAGTCAAGAACTAGGAGGAGAAAGAGAAAAGAAAAGTTAAGAGCAGGATAAGAAGGGAAGTCAGCTTCACTAAGTTTTTCCTTAAGAATAAGAGTAAGGTAAGAGAAGGGCAGAATGGATGATAGAAGATAAGGTAGTGGGTGAGGTGGGTGAAAAACACACATGACTAAAGATAGAGTGGAAAGAGAGAAGAAAAGTATATGTAGGGGAGAAAATAAGATGGAAGGCAACTTAAGTAGCTTCACTGAGAAATGAATATATCTAGTTACAAAACCATTATACTTTTATAAGACTTAGCAGTTTTTATGTCCTTCTGGAAAAGTTTTTGAGAAATCTAGATACTTGATTGTTTGTTTTTGTCCCCACTGAAGGAACAACATTTTTACTTCATTTAATTCATATACTTGTAAATATTGTTAACTGGTTCAGAGACTTGTAAAATGTTAATATTCACATAGTAGAGAAATTTTATATTTATTTATACAAAATCCATTGTTTACAAGGCACATACATATTGAAATCATAAATGTCTATCATATGTAGCATCTTTAAGAGCTCTGGTGATTTTATTCTTTCTAATATAAAGTCTTATAAATACTGGCAGGATCAAAGATATTAATTACTATGTATTCTGACAGTTCCTAACTAAAAGCACTTTCTGGAAAAATGGCAAAAAAAAAATCAGTTCAGTAGAAGAAACTTCCCTTATCTAAAGAAATAAAACTATATGTAATTAGAAATCTGAACAGAATTATACAAATATAAGGCTTTAAATATATTATTTGTTTGGAAATACAGGAAAGCAGTTTGGAAAAGGCTCTTATGTCTTGTTAATAGAGCATTCTCCTGGTGCTGCCTTTCAGAAAACTGGAAAAAATAAATATTAACTTAGAAATGTTCAAAATACACATAAGCACTGTCATAATTTTGTCTATTAATTCTTCCAAAACAAAAATGTTTTAAGCTACCTTTTTTATAAAAATGATAAACAAATGAGACATTTCCTTATCAGTTTTATAATTTACTTATGCATATTAATACAATAATAATGTCTCATATATAATAGTTGTTAAAGTGCTTTGGCATACATAATCTCTTTTTACTCAAAATAATCAGGAGATAAGCAAGTTCATTATTTTTAATCCTTTATTTTAAAGTTAAAATAACTGAGAATGACAAGATAGGTGGCATACTAAATCCATAGAGTTTGAGAGCTAATAATTGTTGGATCCATGACTACATAGCTCATTGGGTTGCTTCTGCTATCTTCTGTCCAGTGTCTTTACATTGTCCCTATTTTAGGTACAGTTAACTGAGATCAATGAATGATCACTCAATAATCTCAAATAATAAGTTCAACCTTCTTTAAGCTAAGCAACTTAACTAAATATTGATAACTATATCTATATAATATATATATTATTATAATATATTATATAATTTATATAAATTATATGCATGTATCTATACACAAATATATTTAAATAATCTAGAATATGTGCACAAGAACCTTCTTTTCTATTAGGATAATAGGGAAAGCTAATATGTTCACAGCTAAATATGCATAAAAGTGATAAATAGACATATAAAAAGAGGCAAAAAATAGTTGGTGGATAAATGATAGGTGAAAAGTAGGTAAATGAATAGATTTATTAATGTATAGGAAGAGAAAGAAAGACAAAAACAGAGAGATAGACAAATTATAGAATAATTGATCAGGGAAACAACTAGGAAAATCAGGAAAATCTTCTTAAAGGAGATGGCTCTTGTGGAAAACTGGAAGTTTTAAGATGCAGATTTCAAGAGGGAGGGCATTTTAGGCACAGGAGAGCCTGGTCAAAGGCACAGAGATGGGAAATAGACTGTTGTGTACAGAGAAGAACAAGTAGGATTATTGGGCTAGATCTTAGTCTGCCTTAACAAAGATGTCTGCTCTGTATAAAGACAAAATGGAACCAGATTGTCAGTGACTTTAACTACTGAACAAATGAATTAAAAATTATCAAAAAATATATTTTCCTTTAAATTTTTTTTCTTACTTATAGGGGAAAACAGTGAATGCAGAACTACATTTTGTATGATTTCATATGCCTACTCAGTGGATAGAATTGGGAACTGAACTGAAAAAAATGCTTAGAAGTCTATAAAGAAGGACAACATAGTTTTGAACTAGCAGGTTTATATAATATTCAGGGGAAAAAAGAGTAATTGAGACTTTGGATATAGCTGAGGTTATCCAGAAAAAGTAACTTTCTTGTTCTTGCTGATTTTTAGTCTCTTCTATGAAAATAAGGTCATGAAGAGTATGAAGGTAATTTTCCAATAGCTTAATAAAATTTTATAAAATTAAATATATAATAATATCAATAGATAATCTCTTAGGTTTGTTTTTTGAGAAGCATAATACACTCAGACTTGAACTTCAAGAATTGAGTTGTCTAAGAATACACTGACAATTTACTGTATTATAAGAGGATCACTAACACAGTCACTCCAATGAAGTCAAACTCTTAATATTTAAATTCATCAAAAAGGGTGTTGTGGCAGCGATATATAAGTGCACATTAAATTAGTGTATCTTATAGACATGTCTGTATTTCTCCATGCACAATAATTTTACATTTAAAAGGAAGAAACATTTTAGTGTCCTCCCATGGACTTATTTCAACACAACCACAATTAACTTGATTTATATATTTGGATATGTAAGTGACAGACTGCACAGAAGGTATTTGAGCATCATTGTTTCTCATATATTTCTGAATAGACATTATTTTGATCTGTGTACAAATGTATTTTAAAAGTAAAATTAAGGTCCTAAGAAAATGACTTAAATGTGTTCTTCCACCAAGAACATGCACTTTCTACTAGTGATATTTTTGTTATATCTAATACAAAATACTATATTTTTGGCTGATCTAGTGGATGAGCAAGGTGATCATTTTTCACATGTGCATATTAAAGTATAAACACCACCATACCCCGTGATTAACAATTATGGTTATTGAGATTTTTAGCAATAAAATGAGAGTGTATTTATCAGGCATATTCTATTAATTATTTTAAAATTTAAAAATATTTTTAATCATTCCAGATTTAAAAACAAATTGAGATAATAGATACTTATGAACAATATACAAAAAAGCACTATGGTGCCAAGAGATTGAAGTAAAAAAGACCTAGATTTAAATTGTGCAAACACATGAAGAAAGAAAGGAAGGAAACAATAATTTATGCTTACTATTTTTAAGGAATCATGTTAACTATTGAGGTTACAAATGGAAAAATGACACATTTTCTACTTTCAAATGTCTTATAATCTAAAGCTGGAATTAGGAGGAAAGACTGGAATTAGGAGGAAAGATGCCATACTATGATATGATGAAGAAGTAGACAATGATACCTCTCCTTTGATGTCATTTTCATTGATAAAACCATGTAAGTTTTAATTATTGAACATTTTAAAAGAACAAGGCCTCTATTAGCAAGCATTTATTTACTCAGTCTTCAACTGTAAATTGTGGAAGAGAGGTTGCTTTCCTGGATGATAGCCACAGACATCAGACTGGAAGTTTTGTTATTTCCAAAGAGCAAGATTCATGATTATGGCTTGACTCAATTAATATATCAGGATACATGGTAGTATAAGGAATGAATATAGTTTCACCTTCCTAGCATATACTGGTTTCCAGTTGCTTGCCAAGAATGCTTTGCTAATATATTGGCAGGTGATCAGGATGGTTTGCCTCTTTTCACAGGATTTTCTCCCTTGGATAATGGCAGAAGGATAGGCAAAATGCATAATCAGTAGTTTGAAGAAGTGAGTGTTATGCTTCTTAGAGCTCTTATGATCATTTGTGTATGGATGGAAGTTGGTTAGCAACTATTTGTTTTGTTAATGAAGAAAGTGGGCCTTTTACCAATGATATTTTCAAAGAAGGATGAGGGGTAGAAGCTGAAATCAGGACTTATGATTTTAGGAATAGGTACAATAATTCATAAGGTTCTTGCATTAAATGTTCTGAGCTGATTGCATCAGTGTCTCAGGAGAAATGGAGTTAAAGGTGATAGTGGTAGCTTGGGTTGTCTGACCCATGCTACCTAATGTTTCTCCCATAATGACTTTTAGCTAGGGTGGCTTACCTACAAGCTATATATGTAACCTGGAACAAATTACTTAACCTCAGGCATCTCCCTAGAATTCATATGCTAAATTATAGACTAGTTGAAGCCTATCGATTAAAGAATATTAAATAATTTTTCAAAGATAAAATCTCAGGACAAGATCACATGTATAGAACTAAAATGGATGGCTAATTAGATAGTTTGAGAGACAACCAAAATTAAGTGTCCACAGAACAATTAAGTTTTGATCTCTCAGAAACCTTGAGCAAACTAGGGATTAGGGAGCTAGGAAAGCACAGATCAGTCAATCAGAACAAGTCTTGTGGTTCTGAGAAAAGCAGAAACTCAAGACCCACCCAATTCAAATTAGTTGGGGTCAGTGACCGTAGTCTACAGAATTGCTACTGCACCTACCTAATAAAGTAATTGAATATTAAGTAACATTTCCCATGGTAGTTTTCTCACATTTTAGAATATGGGATGTTTGATAAAGGAGGGGATATATGTTTGTTCACATTTAGGGGTAATACTCAGCAATGGGCATAATGGAAAGATGAGGGAACTGCATTCAAGTTAACAAGTATAAAGCTTCTTCTGTTTCTGAACTCAGGATCCCTGCTCCCCAAGAGAAGCAGAACCAGCTTCTGTCTAGAAACACTAAGACCATTCCTTAAGATTCTTCTTTAATGACATATATTTGATACCTGAATTTCAATGCCAAGTGTTTTTCCAATGATAACCAATCAATTGATAGTATTAAAGGACAAGGGAACAACTAGAAGAATCAGAAAAGACTTCTTAAAAGAAGCTTTTGTTAACCTGTGGGAAACTCATTAGTGGTTTCTCTAATGTAACAACTTCATATTCAGGACAAAGGAATTGAGGTTTATAGACATTAAATGACTTCACCAAGATTACTCAGTTAATAAGTAGCAAAGCTGGTCCAAGTCCTTTGACTAGAAAACTATCATTATTTTCTCCAGCCTTGGCTTTCTCAACTACCTACGTTTTTACCTCAATGTCAGCACACACATTTCTACAGTCTTAAATAATGTCAAGAAAATTGATTTATCCAAGTAGGAATGAGTTTGTAATAATAATAATAATAATAATAATAATAATAATAATAATAATAATAATAATAATAATAATAATAATAAAGCAAATAAACAAAACAGAATCCATCCAATGGATATACATCCTCTGCAAGATAAGAAAAGAATGATTTCCTAATGCTCTACCCACAAAAAATACTCTTCTAAGAAAAGCTATTCTACTTCCCAAATGCAAAGTCATATTTGATAACATAGATTGGCTTCTTTGGAAACAATCTTGTAAACGTGCTATGAAGATATAAGACCCCATACAACTACAGTCATTACCCAGGGCTTTTACAAAGATCACAACATTGCCACATTGCAAGGATAAAATTCTTTGAACTAGATCAATGGCATGATATCCTATTTCTTCCTTTTCAGAGACTATTAGTTATCCCTAAGAGGAAAAAAAAAATCTATCAAGTAAGTAAAATTAGTTCAGATAGTGAATCAAAATATAGCAAAGAAAATGGTTTACTTTTATCCTCAAAATTGCTAAATTCTAGATTGGACCAAATTTGTAGTATCATTAGTACACTCATAGTCATTTGAACCTTCTTGGGAAAATATTTTTGACAAGAAAACTAAAGGATTCAACATGAAGAACCATATAGTGCTTGCAGAAATACTATTTAATGTCACAAATTCAGTGAGATAGAACATTTTGCTCTATATAACATGATCAAGGGTAACTGAGAAATGTAGCATTACATTAGTTAGAGGAAGAATCTCACACAATTATTTTATTGTGATACATTAGGAGGATGTGATTAGCCTCTCTCTTCATTTCTGGAGAACCATTTATCACTCTAAAAGAATTAAGCTCTTTGAATACAAAGTCTATTTTATTTTTCTTTTTAGGTACCCTGAGCCTAGTACAACACTCAGCAAAGAGTAGTGATTTAATATATCCCTCTGGATTAATTTTTTGATTGGAATAACTCTCTTTAAGATATAAAATAGGGGCGGAGCCAAGATGGCGGAGAAGAAACACATGTCTCTGTGAACGTCCACACTCCCTCACAACCAATTAGATAAATTAAGTCTCAGAATTAGCTCAGGACTGATAGATACCATAAGGACTGGAAGCACGACTTAAGGATAATTTGATTTTACTGATATAAAAGAAAAAAAGGGGGGGTAGTAAAGGGAAGGAGGTCGGTTCAGAAAAAGGGGAAGGAGTGATAAAAAGAAGGAAACTACATCCCAGGAAGAGGCATAGAAAATACACCATATCTGAGGGAACTTAGTGAGGGGGAGAATCATTGTGTGAATCTTACTCTCATCAGGAGAGGCTCAAAGAGTAAATAATTAACATATTTGTTTTTCAGAGCATTTTCTCTCACCTCATTAAAAGGGGGGAGAGGAAAAGGGAAAAGGAAAAGGAGAATAAGTGAAGGGACTTGGAGGGAGGGGGGAGGGATCCTAAAAAAAAAAAAAAAAAAAAAAAAGAGGGAGGGTTGCCCGTCACAAGGGGGGTCTGTCAATTAAATATAGGGGAGGGGGGTCAGGGGGGGTCAAGGGAAAAAAGCATAATCTGGGGATAATACGATGGCAGGAAATACAGAATTAGTAATTTTAACTGTAAATGTAAATGGGATGAACGATCCCATCAAACGGAGACAGATAGCAGATTGGATCAAAAAGCAGAACCCTACAATATGTTGCCTACAGGAAACACACTTAAAGCAGGGAGATACATACAGAATAAAGGTAAAAGGTTGGAACAGAGCCTATTATGCTTCAGGTAAAGCCAAAAAAGCAGGGGTAGCTATCCTTATCTCAGATCAAGCAAAAGCAGAAGTAGATCTCGTTAAAAAAGATAAGGAAGGAAACTATATCCTGCTGAAAGGTAGCATAAATAATGAAGCCATATCAATACTAAACATATATGCACCAAGTGGTATAGCATCTAACTTTCTAAAGGAAAAGTTAAGAGAACTGCAAGAAGAAATAGACAGTAAAACTATAATAGTGGGAGAACTCAACCTTGCACTCTCAGATTTAGACAAATCAAACCACAAAACAAACAAGAAAGAAATTTAAAAAGTAAATAGAATATTAGAAAAACTAGGTATGATAGACCTTTGGAGAAAACTGAATGGCAATAGAAAGGAATATACTTTCTTTTCAGCAGTTCATGGAACCTATACAAAAATTGACCATATATTAGGACATAACTACCTCAAATTCAAATGCAGTAAGGCAGAAATAATTAAGTGAATCCTTTTCAGATCATGATTCAATAAAAATTACATTCAATAAAAAGGCAGAGGAAAATAGACCAAAGAGTAATTGGAAACTAAATAATCTCATCCTAAAGAATGACTGGGTGAAACAGCAAATCATAGACACAATTAATAATTTCACCTAAGATAATGACAGTAATGAGACATCATACAAAAATATGAGGGATGCAACCAAAGTGGTAATAAAGGGAAATTTTATATCTCTAGAAGCATACTTGCATAAAATAGAGAAAGAGAAAATCAATGAATTAAGCTTGCAACTAAGAAAGCTAGAAAAAAAGAAAATTATAAACCCCAAGTCAAACAATAAACTTGAAATTCTAAAAATAAAAGGAGAGATCAATAAAATTGAAAGCAAAAAATATATTGAGTTAATAAATAAAACTAAGAGTTCTATGGAAAAAAAACCAACAACAAAACATATAAACCCTTGGTAAATTTGATTAAAAAAAGAGGAAAATCAAATTGTTCGTTTTAAAAATGAAAAGGGAAAAATTGACAATAATGTAGAGGGAATCAGAGCAATAATTAGGAGTTACTTTGCCCAACTTTATGCCAATAAATTCAATAATTTAAATGATATGGATGAATACCTTCAAAAATATAGCTTGCTCAGATTAACAGAGGAAGAAGTAAATTGGTTAAACAGCCCCATTTTAGGAAAAGAAACAGAACAAGCTATTTATCAACTCCCTTAGAAAAAATCCCCAGGACCAAATGGATTTACATGTGAATTCTACCAAACATTTAAAGAACAATTAACTTTAATGCTATATACACTATTTGAAAAAATAGGGATTGAAGGAGTCCTACCAAATTATTTTTTATGACACTGACATGATACTGATTACCTAAACTAAGTAGAATGAGAACAGAGAAAGAAAATTATAAACCAATCTCTCTAATGAACATTGATGCAAAAATTTTAAATAAAACAATAGCAAAAAGATTAAAGAAAATCATCTCCAAGATAATACACCATGACCAAGTAGGATTTATACTAGGAATGAAGGGCTGGTTCAATATTAGGAAAACTATTAACATAATTGACTATATCACCAACCAAATTAACAAATATCATGTAATCATCTCAATAGATACAGAAAAGGCATTTGATAAAATCCAACACCCATTCCTATTAAAAGTACTAGACAGTATAGGACTAAATGGACTTTTCCTTAAAACAGTCAGTAGCATCTATTTAAAACCATTAGTAAGCATCATATGTAATAGTGATAAACTGGAACCATTCCCAATAAAATCAGGAATGAAACATGGTTATGTACTATCACCATTACTATTCAATCTTGTATTAGAAATGCTAGCTTTGGCAATAACAGATGAAAAATATTAAAAGAATTAGAGTAGATAATGAAAAAACAAATTATCATTCTTTGCAGATGATATGATAGTGTACTTAGAGAACCCCAGAGATTCTACTAAAAAGCTATTAGAAATAATCCATAACTTTCGTAAAGTTGCAGGATACAAGATTAATCTACATAAATCCTCAGCATTCTTACACATAGTTAACAAATCCAGCAGTAAGAGATAAAAAGAGAAATTCCATTTAAAATAACTATCTATAGTATAAAATATTTGGGAATCTATCCAAAGGAAAGTCAGGAACTGTATGAGAAAAACTAGGTCCCTTAGGATGCTGTGTCTGGCCCTTCGAATCTCTCTCTGCCTCTGACACTAGCTGAGTTTGTTACAACTTTATATGCTTTATTTTGAGTATAAACCAATCATTGTATCACTAGGAAACCATTATTGGATGTAAGATTAAATCAATCCTACTGAATTTAGAGAACTATTAATCACCATGCTAAACTAGATAACCATTGTCTCATCAATTCCACTTAATTAGAACCTTGTAAAAATCCTTGTTTTATGTATAGAGTTCTGGCCCATTATAAAAACTATATTATAAAGCAATGGTCATCAAAACCAATTGGTATTGGCTAAGAAATAGACTAGTTGATCAGAGGAATAGATTAGGTTCACTGGACAAAATAGTCAATAATTATAGTAATCGAAGTGTTTGACAAACCCAAAGGCCCCAACTTTGGAGATAAGAATTCATTATTTGACAAAAACTGCTAGGAAAATTGGAATGACAGAAACCTGGCATGGACCCACACTTAATACTGTATACCAAGATAAGATCAAAATAGATTCATGATTTAGGCATAAAGAATGAGATTTTAAACAAATTAGAAGGACATAGCATATTTTACCTCTTAGACCTGTGGAGGAGTAAGGAATTTGTGATCAAAGAAGAACTAAAGATCATTATTGATCACAAAATAGAAAATTTTGATTATATCAAGTTAAATAGCTTTTGTTCAAACAAACCTAATGCAGACAAGATTAGAAGGGAAGTAATAAACTGGAAAACATTTTTACAGTTAAAGGTTCTGATAAAGGCCTCATTTCTAAAATATATAGAGAATTGACTCTAATTTATAAGAATTTATAAGAAATCAAACCATTCTCCAATTGATAAAGGATGTGAACAAACAGTTGTCAGATGAAGACATTGGAACTATTTCTACTCATTTGGAAAGATGTTCCAAATCATTATTGATTAATGAAATGCAAATTAAAACAACTCTGAGATGCCACTATACACCTGTCAGATTGGCTAAGATGACAGGAAAATATAATGACAAATGAGGGGATGCAGGAAACCTGGGACACTGATGGATTGTTGGTGGAGTTGTGAACAGATCCAATCATTCTGGAGAACAATTTCGAACTATGCTCAAAAAATTATCAATCTGTACATACCCTTTGATCCAGCAGTGTTACTACTGGGATTATATTCCAAACAGAAATTAAAGAAGGGAAAGGGACCTCTATGTGCAAAAATGTTTGTGGCAGCCCTTTTCATAGTGGCTAGAAACTGGGAATTGAATGGATGCCCATCAATTGGAGACTGGCTAAGTAAATTATGGTAGTGAATGTTATGGAATATCATTGTTCCGTGAGAAATGATCAGCAGGATGAATACAGAGAGGTTTGGAGAGATTTACATGAACTGATACTAAATAAAATGAGCAGGAACAGGAGATCATTATACACTTCAGTAACAATATGATATGAGGATTAATTCTGATGGAAGTGGCTATCTTTGGCAAAGAGAAGATGCAATTCAGTTCCAATTGATCATTGATGGACAGAACCAGCTACATCCAATGAAAGAACACTGGGAAACGAGTGTGGTCTGCTTGAATTTTCTTCCCAGGTTATTTTTACCTTTCTAAAATTGATTTTTCTTGTGCAAACAAGAGAATTGTATAAATATGTACACATGTATTGTATTTAAAATATACTTTAACATGTTTTACCTGTATGAGATTGCCTGCCATGTGGGGGAAGGGGTGGAATGAAGGACGGGAAAAGTTGGAACAGAAGTGTTTTCTAGGGTTAATATTGAAAAATTATCCATGCATATGTTTTACCAATAAAAAGTATAATAAAAAATAATCATTTGGTACTGCCTAAGAAACAGAGGGGTTGATCAGTGGAATAAATTAGATATACAAGACTCAATAATCCCCAAACTTCTGCTTATGGAATAATAACTCACTATTTGACAAAATTTTCTGGGAAAATTGAAAAATAATTTTGGCATAGACCTACAACTCATTACCCCATATCAAAATAAGTTTGAAATGGGTACATTATTTGGGCATAAGATGATACCATAAACAAATTCAGAGAAAAAGGGATAATTTACTTCGTAGATTTTTGGAGAAGGGAGGAATTTATGACCAAAGAAGAACTAGAGAATAGTATGAAAGACAAAATGGACAGCTTTGATTACATTAAATTTAAAAAGTTTTTACAAAACAAAACCTTCAGAAACAGAATTAAAAGAGAAGTACAAAGCCAGGAAAAAAATCTTTACCATCAGCATTTCTAATAAATGTCTCATTTCTGAAATATGTAAAGAACTGTGTCATTTTTATCAGAATACAAATCATTCCCAAATTGATAAATGGTCAAAGAATCTAAACAGACAATTTTCAGATGATGAAATTAAAGCCATGTATAAATATATGAAAAAAATGATCTGATCACTATTGATTAGAGAAATGCAAATTAAAACTATTCCGAAGTAATACCTCACGTCTCTTAGATTGGATAAGATGACAAGAAAAGAGAATAATAAATGTTATTGGGAATATGGGAAAACTGGGATACTAATGCATTGTTCAGGGAACTGGGAAATGATCCAACCATGCCACAGAATAATTTGGAACCATACCCAATTGGTTATTAAACTGTGCATATTTTTTGATCTATCAATGCTGTCATTGGGTCTGTATCCCATGGAAATCTTAAAGGACGAGAAAGGACCCACATGTGCAAAAATTCTAATAGCAACTCTTCTTGTGGTAGCAAAGACTTGGAAAATCAGTAGATGTTCATCACGAGGAGTAACTGAACAAGTTGTGATATATAATGATAATGGAATGTTATTATTCTATAAAAATGATGACCAAGCTAATGAAAGGCCTGGAAAGACTTATATGAACTGATGCTAAGTGAAGTGAGCAGAACCAAGAGAGAACATAGTTTACAGCAACAAGATTACATGATGATCAACTGTGATGTATTGGCTCTTTTTGACAAAGGTATTTCAAGGCAGTTCCAAGAGACTTGTGCTTGAAAGAGTCATCCACATCCAAAGAGAGAACTATGGAGACTGAATGTGGATCAAAGCATAGTTTCACCTTGTTGTTGTTATTGTTTGTTCACTTTTTTCCTCTTGTGTTTTTTCCCTTTTCATCAGATTTTTTCTTGCACAGCTTGACAAATATGGACATATATTTAGAAAGATTGTACATGACAAGCCTATGTTGGATAGCTAATTGTCTAGCAGAAGTTGGGTAGGGAGAGAAAATTTTGAAACACAAGATTTTGCAAATTAGAATTGCCTGCCAATTTTTGTACAGCTCATTTTCTGATGAGGAAACTAAAGCAAATAGTGACTTGCCCAGGCTCATACAGCTAGTATAACTCAGTGGTTGGATTTCAACCCAGATTTTCTTTATTGCATTCTTTGAACTCTATCTATTATGACACATAGCTGCTAGATTATTTCAACCATAATGCATTACACTCTATTAAACATTTAAATAACATCAAGTCCCACTTTCCATAGTGACTGAATTATTTCTGGGAATTTAAAATTGGTGCTGGAAGAGGAAGAAACATTCATTCTTTCAGACTCTTTTACTGCTAGTAAGAGCTTTTCTCCTTCAGTATATTAGCAATTATTATATGGCTATTGTAGTTTCCCAACTACTCTATTGTCTTGAATGAACAATTGTAAAGCCAGAGAAACTGAGGCAGGATAGAGATTAGAGAAAAAATTTGATTATTAATGTATTGGACAGTATATCAGTTGGCTAGATCAGTAACTTTTCTCAAAGTATCCAGCTCTGAATGTCAAAATGCAAGACTCTTTTATAGGGTAATAAGAACGATGACATAATGGAGGAGGTACCTGGATAGGGATGACCTAATGGGGGAGGTACTGGAGAGACTCCTGATATTCTAAAGACATCTAAAATGGATAAAGACTTTTATCCCATTAAACATTAAGAGAGAATATGTATAGCCATAGGTCTAAGATATAAGACTTTTATCCTATCAAAAATTAAGAGGGAATGATTATAACCTGAGGCAGAGTAACTAAATAGGACAATTAGGGAAACTAGGTCAGGACATTAAAAGAGAACTGTGGCACAACACAATGAACCTTTATAGGTACTATGCATTTATTTCCAAAGAGTTTCTCAGTCAGCTTTGACTATTTATATTCATTTTGGTAATTCTGATCATTTAAATAAGGAATTGATAAATAATTGGTTATAATGCTTAAATATTATATTAAAATTATATTTATTTATTATATTTTATAATATAAAAATTATATTAAATAAATAATTGGCATAATGCTTCCGAGTGATACAAATCAATGGGTGTTGAATAAAATGGTTCACTCATATATATTATGGAGGAAAAAAAAAAAAAAAACTACAAATGTAAACATAAAACAACAACAACAACAACAAAAGTATGGCTTGTACTGACTAACTACTATGTGACCCAGACTTGGAGACTCAAATAAACTTCTGGGAAACATTATATAAGAGGGAAAATGTTGTTATTTGCATCAGAGAAATGGAATAAACTTGTATTTTATATGAGTTACTAAATCAATATGGAGAACCCTTTCCTGGATGGGAGGAAATTAGTGAGGGTGAAAATTAAACTAAAAAAAAAAAATCATCAATTAGAAATATTATAATTGTGTCAATTAGCTAATCTCCATGCTGATAAGGTTGAGGCGTTAGAATAAGGTTGAAGTGGTCATGTTCAACAAGAAAAGAAAAAAATAGGAGAGGTTAAGTTACCAAATACTCGGCTTTAAAAAGCATGAATTGTTGTGGGCCAGAACTCTGTACCTGAAACAAAGGATTCTTACAAGGTACAAAGTCAGTGGAATTGATAGACAATAGTTATATATGTGCTTAGCAGTTCTCTAGTTCAGTACATGTACTTAGTACTTATTATAATTCTACAAGATTCACATCTTTGCTAAGAGAGCATATAAGCTCTGACAAACTCAGCCAGAATCAGAACTAAGGAAGGCAATGAAGTAATGGCAGGCTCTCCTCTTTCG
Source organism: Sminthopsis crassicaudata (assembly GCF_048593235.1). Classification (NCBI taxonomy): domain Eukaryota; kingdom Metazoa; phylum Chordata; class Mammalia; order Dasyuromorphia; family Dasyuridae; genus Sminthopsis; species Sminthopsis crassicaudata. The sequence continues at coordinate 321,152,457 of NC_133617.1, read as the reverse complement.
CTTCTCCACTGAAACCAATGTCTGGAAGACCTCCAGAAAAACTAGCAGAGCCTCAGGAAAGGACACAAGACTTTGAAGGAGACAATAAAGGATTTGGACTTTAACCCTTGGCTACTCTTGTGGTGAGTGGATGAAACGAGGCTGCCTCCAGAGACCCCAAGAAAACCTCAACAGAGAATAATACATTTTAGAGAGAATATTACAATGAATGAAGTTAGTTATTTATTGTTTTTTTTTCTTTCCACCTTTAATGTTCTTAGCTATATATAAGTCATATTTTCATTATCAAGGAAACTATGATTAAGTACTTACAATTATTCTACATAGAAGTAATTTCAAATTTACATTTTATTGTTGCTTTTCCAAATCTTGTTATGCCACAGTTCTCTTTTATTGTTTTGACTCAGTTTCCCTAATTATCCTGACCCAGTCCTGCCTCAATTTCTCTAAGTATTCTGCCTCAGTTTATAATTGTCCTGCAAAATCTCCCTTCCCTCTTTATCAGAATACTTGATAAGGATAAAAAGATCTTATGTTTTAGAATATCAGAATGCCTCTCCCCATCCCAAGCTATCAGAATGCCAGATACCTTCTTATTAAAATGCCTTTCCCCATCTCCAGGTCTCCTCCTTGTATTAGGTCATCCCATCTTCTATGCCATCCCATCTCCAATGGCTCACTCTATCCTGTCAGAGTCCTGTTCCTACTCTCAGCATCCTGACTCTGCCCCTGACTCTTCCCCTGAGTGTGAGCCATGTGTATATAGGTCATTGAGAACTCACATTGTTTGCTGGATTCTTGGAGATGATTATCTCATTCAGCCCTGGATCCAAACCATGGATCCATTTTGTCCCAGTAAATCTCTCCCTTTTAAACAAATTGTTAAATATGTCTAATCTCTATCTTGCCTCAGTTTTTCTAGCATTACACTCTGATTACTGAAATAAGCATTTTTCAGTTTCTCAAAACAAACAAAAATTGTCAAAAGTACTTTAGATGTCCAACTATATTTTAAAAGAACTGTTAAAATGCCTGTTTTCATGAAAATTTTCTTTCTTTTTTGCTTATATATATAATTTGGAGAATGAATACTAGAAGTAACAGCATATATGTGTATTTTTGTTGGTGGTTGTTGATTATTTCACTCAAGTTTGATTCTTCGTGATCCCATTTGGGGTTTCCTTGGCAAAGATACTTATGTGGTTGACCATAACTTTTATCTTATTTTACAGAAATTGAGGCAAACAGGGTTAAGTGACTCATCCAGATTGACACAGGTATTAAATATCCAAGGCCAGATTTGAACTCATGAAGACGAGATTTCCTAATGCCAGTCTCATTATGCCACTGCATATATATGAATACTTATAGATACTTACAATTTATCAAGTGCTAATATTATCATAAGCCTATTAGTTAGTACAAATATTACTCCCATTTCAAGATGAGAGAAAAAATATGAAGAGAATTTAGGTAACTTACTCACAGCCACAGTGTCATAAATGTCAAATCCAACACTAACAATTATTTTCTGTTTACAAGTTGGGTATTTTCTTAAATATATGATGAAGATTTTATCTTCCTTCTTAGTTTGACTTTTTTTTTTTTCAACAGGCAGCTCAACTTTATACATACACATGTGTGTATATAGGTATGTATGTATGCATATATATGTGTATATGTATGAATGTATGTATGTATATACACACATACATGCATAGAAATAGAAATAGAAATAGAAATTTGGAAATGCTGGATTTTCACACTATCTGATTCAGGTAAAGTGATGGATAGAATAGCTTTTAAAATATTTCATGACAAAATAATGCTAGCAAACTATGTGCTTTTTCATTTTCCTCCAGTTCTACTTCATGCCTATGTGAAACAATGGTCACCTCCTATATTCACTTCTGTGCTGAAATTGCCTAAGCTTCACCATCCTTGGAGATAAATGTAGACACCTCATAACAGAGCAATTGTTCTTTTTTAAACTTAGTCCCAAATCCAGCTCATACTTGGCATAAATGAAATTGCTTTGGCAGATTGCTTGCTGCCTCTCTCTCTTTTCTAGAAATACAGGCCACGTACTGAATAATATAATCAAATAAGCTATGTATTTAAAGTGTTCATATTTTCCATCAAAATAGGAAATCCTAGAGTTATTTTGCAGTAAAGTATGTCACATTATCTCTACTTCAGTTAATAGTCAAACTCTTACACCTTAAAAATAAGGTGTTATGTTTAGATCATTTGGTTTTTTAGATTAAAAAGTCAAGTCTAATCATGTATATCATTTTTTTTTTACATAGGAAAGAATTACTTCTGAATTTCAAAACCTGTTTTAAAGTATGTATATAACATAGTCTGAAAAGTAATCAGAGGAGTCTTTGATTTTAACTACGCCTTCTGCTAAAGCTCCCTTCCCGCCCCCATCCCACTATTTTCTGTCAAATCAGCTTATAAAGAGGGCAAGGAACCAATGAAAATGGTTTTATATTTCTTGCTGAAAATATGCTATTTTATTATAGTTTTGCTGAAATCATAAAATTGAATTTTTTAATTATAGTAGGAGTAGTATTTCTGTTCCTGCTGACTCAACAAATAGCTTTAAATGATGAAACTGCGGCTCACTGAACATTTTTACAGTGAGGTATTTTATTTCATGTCAGAATCATAGAATATAATTGAAAAGGAACTTTAAAGGTCTTCAATCCCAATGTCAATGCCTAATAAACCAATTATTTCTTCATGAATCTGAGAAATGAGCATTTAATGTATTTGTAAACCCTCTTGATGACAATTACCTTACTCTGTCTTAAGTTAGAACATTCTGTCATTGGATGCTCAGATTATTACAAAGTTCTGATTTTGTTCCAAAATGTATCCTGTTGTACATGGCTTAGAGAAATTTTTTTTTCTTTTTGTTTTTGTTTTTGTTAATGTAGAGAAGTAAAAGACACCACATTAAAAAAAAAAAAATCTATGTAGTAAACAGTTTGTTGAACTGAATTGGATGACTTAAATATATAAATGTAAACTAAATTAAAGTGAGAAATAATTATTTTAAATATAAGCTGTGTTTGCAGCAAAAATTTAAAAAATTAAATTTAGAGCTCTTAAAAAATGATTATCACTATGAACTAAAATAGGTTTATCAGGGGAAAATTACTCCAGCCTGCTTACATTTCCTTTATGTAGTATGGTTAATAAATGTATAAATAGGACAATTTTATTTAAAATCCCGTGCCTTTGTCTCACTCAGGAATTTGGCAAATTCTTTTACAAGTTCTTTGTGGGGAATATGAATGGAGATATAATAGATGATATTACAGTAAGGTAAATTCAGAAGTACTGCTACAAAAATAAATGTATTCTCAATGAACACTATCAGTTTCAATGATTTAGAAGATGAACCCTATTCTACTCAATATTAATCCTTCAATGAAAAGAATTGGGAAATTTTCTCTCAGAGAATAGATGAGATAAGAAAAACATTAGCTGATCAGCAAGAAATGTCATGTAGAAGAGGAAATATGAAAGGAGAAATCGAATATGGGAAAACATGAGATTTCTTCTGTTTGGAAATTTGATGTCCTTGAAATAGTTTAACTTCTCAATGCCTTAATCTGATCAAATTTGATGACTTACCCTTGATATTATATCAAATTTATAATTTTATGAAAATGAAGTTATATCATAAATTCATAATTACTATTATAATCAACTTGTTCCACTTCATATCCAAGAATTTATAAATTATTTTATTCTATCATAATATTTAACATTGCCTCTCACCCTCTGCATATTTATTATAAAACTATGCATAATTCTCATCATGAATTTTAATTCCTCTAGCTATCTTTACTTGTATAAGTTATCACTCCTATGCTAGCTACTTTCTCTTCTCCCTTTCCAGTTTTAATCCCTTTGTGAACCAATTTTTTGTTATCTTTTCCTTAAATACCTTATTCTCTTTTACTGCCACCAACTGTACCTTGTTACCTCCTATCCATTGATTATGTTCCCCATCATGCACATTCACATGTGCTAAATGGACTTGGAGAAAATTAAAAACAAATACACACACGTACACAGACAAATCACAATAACAAAACATGTTGATTGGAATCACTATTTTTATGTTATCTAATACCATGTCCTTTTTTCATATATAAATTAATGTTCCATAGCAATTTATTGTTTTAAACCTCCTTTTCCCAGCTACTCATTTAACCTTTCTACACTACATTTTTAGCTAAAGGTCTTGTTTCATACTTTATTGAAAAAAAAAAGAAAAATGAAGTCAATAATTGATGTGGATGGTCTTTCTGCTTACAAAGTCCAACAAATTTACATTTACCTTTTTTGCTATCCCTTCTTCAGCAGATGTGATGAAGTAAAAATATCAATAAAACTGAATTACTTTATAGATTTATTGCTATCCCTATCAAAGTATCAAAGTAGAAAATACATTATGGAGACTTCTGGCCAAGATGACGGAGAGGAGGCACACAGCTGCTTGAGCTCCCCATTTTCTCTCAGAATTTACTTCATGACAAGCCTCAGAATTAATGCTTGACTGGAAAAACCCCCCACAAATAATTACCAATAGAAGACATCCTTGAAATTCACCAGAAAAGGTCTGTGCTTGCTTGGGGGAGGGGACGAACAGACTGGGCACAGGCTGAGGGCAAGTAGCAAGATAGAGACAGGCAGCTCACACTGCTCAGACCAGATGGGGGGAGGAATGTGATCTCTGCTGATTCTGCAGAATGACCTTTACCCCAGTGTGGATATTACATCTTGGAAGCAAGCCAGGATCAGAGGAGAAGGTATAAACACAGGAGGTAAAGAATAAAACCCCAGAAAACTAGGTAAACAAAAATGGTAAACAACTCCAAGAAAAACAGGATTAGCGAGCTGGAAAAAGAAAACAGCTCTCTAAAAAATGGAAAAAAAAATTCCATCGAAGATAAAAACTCAATTGGACAATTACAAAAAGATATAAAAAAAGTGAGTGAAGAAAATATATATCATTAAAAATCAGAACTGAACAAGTAGAATTGAATGACTCAAGGAGAAACTAAGAAGTAGTCAAGCAAAACCAGAAAAACGAAACAATTGAAAAGAATGTCAAGTACCTTATTGGGAAGACAACAGACCTGGAAAACAGATCCAGGAAAGACAATTTGAGAATAATCAGACTCCCTGAAAAATGTGAGGACAAAAAAGACCCTGGACACTATTTATCAGGAAATTATCAAAGAGAACTGCCCAAATGTTTTGGAAACAGGGGGTAATATAGACATTGAAAAAATTCATCAATCACCTACTGAAAGGGACCCTAAAATAAAAACACCAAGGAATATAGTGGCCAAGTTCAAGAACTATCAGATGAAGGAAAAAATAGTGGAAGCTGCTAGAAAAAAATCAATTAAGATATGGAGGAGCCACAATAAGGATAACCCAGGATCTAGCAGCATCCACATTAAAGAAACAAAGGGACTGGAATATGATATTCCAAAAGACTAAGGAACTTGATATGCAGTCAAGAATAACTTACCCAGCAAAAATGCACATCATTTTCCAGGGAAGAAGATGGACATTTAACAAAATAAATGAATTCCATCTATTCTTGATGAAAAAAACAAAACAAAACAGATCTACACAAAAAGTTTGATCTTCAAATACAGAATTCAAGAGATTTCTAAAAAAAAGTAAAAAGAAATCTTGAAAACTATATTTCTGCCATAAAGATATGTAAAGAACACATGTATAATTTGTCCTAGAAACTAGAGGTAGAAAGGAAATTATATCATAAAAAAGGGCAAAATGGTGGTACTACATCACATTAAGAGGCAAACTGAGAGAAAGAAAGGAGGGGGATGAACATAGTGTGTATCAATAGACATATTCGATTTATGGTGAAACTTCTTCCACTTCATTGAAAAGTGGGATTGAAAGAATAAGCTAAGGGGAAGGGAATACAGAAATTGTGAGGAAAAGGGGTAAAATAGGGGGAGGAACTTTAAGATGGGGGAGAGATACTAAAAAGAGAGGGCTTTGACAAGGAAGTAGTGCTCACAAGTTTAATACTGGGGAGGGTGCAAAGAGGGAAGGAAAGTAGAAAAGCATAAGCAGGAGTTAACAGGATGGCAATCAATATAGAATTAGCTATTTTAACCATAAAGAGGAAGCAGTTAGCAGACTGGATGAAAAGCCTGAATTCTACAATATGTTGTTTACAGGAAACAAACCTGAAACAGGGTGATACATTCAGAATAAAGGTAAAAGGATGGAGCAGAATTTACTAGGCTTCAGGTGAAGCCAAAAAAGCAGGGGTAGCCATCCTCATCTCAGATCAAGCAAAAACAAAAATTGATCTATATTAAAAGAAATCAGGAATGGCATCATATCCTGCTAAAAGGTAGCATAGATAATGAAGCAGTATCAATATTAAACATATACACACCAAGTGGTGCAGCATCTAAATTCTTAAAAGAGAAATTAAGAGAGTTGCAAGAAGAAATAGACAGCAAAACTATAATAGTAGGAGATCTCACCCTTGCACTCTCAGAATTAGATAAATCAAACCACAAAACAAATAAGAAAGAAATCAAAGAGGTAAATAGAATACTAGAAAAGTTTGATATGATAGATCTTTGGCAAAACTTAAATGAAGACAGAAAGGAGTATACTTTCTTCTCAGCAGTTCATGGAACATATACAAAAATTGATCATATACTAGGACATAAAAACCTCAAAATCAAATGCAGTAAGGCAGAAATAGTAAATACATCCTTTTCAGACCACAATGCAATGAGAATTGCATTCAATAAAAAGCCAAGGGAAAATAGACCAAAAAATATTTGGAAAGTAAATAATCTCATATTAAAGAATGATTGGGTGAAACAGCAAATCATAGACATAATTAATAACTTCACCCAAGAAAATGACAATAATGAGACAAAATACCAAAATGTGTGTGATACAGCCAAAGCAGTAATAAGGGGAAATATTATATCTCTAGAGGCCTACTTGCATAAAATAGAGAAAGAGAAGTTCAACGAATTGGGCTTACAACTAAAAATGCTAGAAAAGGAACAAATTAAAACCCCCCAGACAAACACCAAACTTGAATTTCTAAAAATAAAAGGTGAGATATATAAAATTGAAAGTAAAAACTCTATTGAATTAATTAATAAAACTAAGAGTTGGTTATTTGAAAAAAAAAAAAAACAACAAAATAGACAAACCCTTAGTAAATCTGATTTAAAAAATGAAAGAGGAAAAGCAAATTGTTAGTCTTAAAAATGAAGAGGAATAACTAGCCACTAATGAAGAGGAAATTAGAACAAGAGTTAGGAGCTACTTTGCCCAAGTTTATGCCAATAAATTCAATAACTTAAATGAAATGGAAGAATACCTTCAAAAATATAGCTTGCCCAGATTAACAGAGGAAGAAGTAAATAGTCTAAATAGTCCCATTTCAGAAAAAGAAATAGAACAAGCTATTAATCAACTCCTTAAGAAAAAATCCCCAGGACCAGATGGATTGATATGTGAATTCTACCAAACATTTAAAGAACCACTAACTCCAATGCTATATAAACTATTTGAAAAAATAGGGATTGAAGGAGTCCTATCAAATTCCTTTTATGACACAGACATGGTACTGATACCTAACCAGGTAGGCTGAAAACAAAGAAAATTATAGCCCAATCTCCCTAATGAATATTGATGCTAAAATCTTAAATAAAATATTAGCAAAAGACTACAGAAAATCATCCCCAGGATAATACACTACGACAAAGTGGGATTTATACCAGGAATTAAAGGCTGGTTCAATATTAGTAAAACTATTAGCATAATTGACTATATCAATAACCAAATTAACAAGAACCATATGATCATCTCAATAGATGCAGAAAAAGCATTTGATAAAATCCAACATTCATTGCTACTAAAAGAACTGGAGAGTATAGGAATAAATATACCATTCCTTAAATTAATAAGGAGAATATATTTAAAACCATCAGTTAACATCATATGTAATGACGATAAACTGGAGTGAAATAAGGTTGCCCACTATCACCATTACTATTCACTATTGTACTAGAAACACTAGCCTCAACAATAAGAGCCAAGAAAGAGATTCAAGGAATAAGAGTAGGTAATAAGGAAATCAAACTATCACTCTTTGCAGATGACATGATGGTATATATACTTAGAGAACTCCAAAGACTCTGCTAAAAAGCTATTAGAAATAATTCAGAACTTTATCAAAGTTTCAGGATAAAAAATAAATCCACATAAATCCTCAGCATTTTTGTACATTACCAAGGCATTCCAATAGCAAGAGATACAAAGAGAAATTCCATTCAAAATAACTGTCGATAGTATAAAATATTGGGGAATATATCTACCAAAGGAAAGTCAGTAATTATATGAGCAAAATTACAAAACATTTGCCACAAAAATAAAGTCAGATTTAAATAATTGGAAAGACTTTCAGTGCTCTTGGATAGGCCGAGTGAATATAATCAAGATGACAATGGTCCCTAAACTAATCTATTTATTTAGTGCTATATCAATCAGACTCCCAAGAAACTATTTTAATGACCTAGAAAAAATAACAACAAAATTCATATGGAAGAACAAAAGATTGAGAATTTCAAGGGAAGTAATGAAAAAAAATCAAATGAAGGTGGCCTAGCTGTACTTTATTTAGAACTGTATTATAAAGCAGCAGTCACCAAAACCATTGGCTAAGAAACAGACTAGTTGATCAGTGGAATAGGTTAGGTTCACAGGACAAGATAGTGAATAAAAATAGCAATCCAGTGTTTGACAAACCCAAAGATCCCAAATTTTGGGATAAGAATTCATTATTTGACAAAAACTGCTGGGAAAACTGGAAATTAGTATGGCAGAAACTAGGCATGGACCCATACTTAACACCACATATTAAGATAAGATCAAAATGGGTCCATGATTTAGGCATTAAGAACGAGATCATAAATAAATTAGAGGAACATAGGATAGTTTACCTCTTAGACTTGTGGAGGAGGAAGGAATTTGTAGCCAAAGGCGAACTAGAGATCATTATTGATCACAAAACAGAAAATTTTGATTACATCAAACTAAAAATCTTTTGTACAAACAAAACTAATGCAAACAAGATTAGAAGGGAAGTAACAAATTGGGAAAATATTTTTACAGTTGAAGGTTCTGATAAAGGCCTCATTTCCAAAATATACATATATTTGACTCTAATTTATATGAAATCAAGTCATTCTCCAATTAATAAATGGTCAAAGGATATGAACAGACAGTTCTCAGATGATGAAATTGAAACTATTTCCACTCATATGAAAGAGTGTTCCAAATCACTATTGATCAGAGAAATGCAAATTAAGACAACTCTGAGATACCACTACACACCTGTCAGATTGGCTAAGATGACAGGAACAAATAATGACGAATGTTGGAGGGGAATGGGGGAAAACTGGGTCACTGATGCATTTTAGGTGGAGTTGTGAAAGAATCTAACCATTCTGGAGAGCAATCTGGAACTATGCCCCAAAAGTTATCAAACTGTGCATACCCTTTGATCCAGCAGTGCTACTACTGGGCTTATATCCCAAGGAAATACTAAATAAGGGAAAGAGACCTGCATGTGCCAAAATGTTTGTGGCAGCCCTTTTTGTAGTAGCTAGAAACTGGAAAATGAATGGATGTCCATCAATTGGTGAATGGTTGGGTAAATGATAATATATGAATATTATCAAATATTATTGTTATATAAGAAATACCCAGCAGGATGAATACAGAGAGGCTTGGAGAGACTTACATCAAGTGATGCTGAGTGAAATGAGCAGAACTAGGAGATCATTATACACTTCAACAACAATACTATATGAGGATGTATTCTGATGTAAGTGGATGGGTTATCTTCCACATAGATAAGAGCTAATACAATTCTAATTGATCAATGATGGACAGAATCAGCTACACCCAGAGAAGGAACACTGGGAAATGAGTGTAAATTGTGAACATTTTTTGTTTTTCTCCCCAGCTTATTTTTACCTCCCGAATCCAATTCTACCTTTGCAACAACAAGAACAACAAAATTCAGTTCTGCACATATATATTATATCTAGGATATACTATAACATATTTAATATGTATGGGAAAGCCTGCCATCTAGGGGAGGGGGTGGAGGGAAGGAGGGGAAAATTTGGAACAGAAGGGAGTACAAGAGATAATGTTGTAAGAAATTACCTATGCATATGTACTGTCAAAAAATGTTATAATTATAAAATTAATAAAAAATACATTATAGAACTAGAAAAATAACAAAAATCATTAGACAAACAAAAAGTGGATTATTAGAGGAAAAATAAAATATGAAATGTAAAAAATATCAAAACAACAATCATAAAAACTATTTGGGTTTAGTTCACAAAATAAAAAAGAGCAATTTGTACAAAAAGCAAAAAAAACAAATAAAAGAAATATTCCAGTGTATGATATGCTGCAAAGCACAGATTTCAAAGATAACAAATTCTTATGTAACTATATTTGCTTGGAAAAATTGGATATAAACATTTAAAAATTAGTTTCAGGAAATCATTTCATAATATAAAATAAAATATTTAAGATGTATGCCAAACATTAAAGGTCAGTATATTTAAAACTTAAAGTGTATGAGATCAAAACAACTTTCAAACTGTCAAGAGGGTGACCTCTTAAACAAACAAGGGAGAGAAGCAATTACTAAAGGTACAGTAGATTATTTCAGTTTCATAAAATCAAAAAGCTTTAATATAAATATTATTAATAAACCTTGAATATAAAATATGTAGCTAGCTAGGAAAAAATACTTATATCAAATGTTTCAAAAAGCTTTAATATCCAACGCATAAAAGAATATAATGGGAATATAAACAAAATGCCATTACCAAATAAATGGAGTGCAAAATGGTATTAATAATTTTCAAAAGAATTGTAAGCTAATTATAAGAATAATAAAAAGTATCCCCAAATTAGAGGCTAATAGAAAAGGCAAATCTAAATAATTAACTTCATGACCAATAAATTGGCAGGAATGACCAAAGAGTAGGATAAATTTCAAAGTACTTCTGGAAAAAGAAGAATATAAACGAAGCTTTAGCAGACTTATGTATTTGTCCAACTATTCTTGCTATTAATGTGAAATTAAATGAGGAAAATAAAAATATGTATTCCCTTTGACCCAAGATTCAGTTGCTATATATATATATATATATGCTCTGTAAAGATATCTATCTATCTCTCTATATCACTATCCCTCTCTTTACCTATTATCAAATCAATATGGTTGGAATCAGAGGTAATTACATATATATATGTATATATATATATATATATATATCAGAGATAATATATAAATAATATATTAGATATAATATATACTATATTTGTATCTCATATATGAGAGGTAGTTATGCATAATTACTATATAAAATTACCTCTGTTCCTACTGTATTGACTTTACAATGTAATTGATTTTATGCTGTATTGATTTTTGTTATTGAATATTATATTTCTGAACTCACCTTGATGAGTTTCAGTTTTTCTTCTGAGCTATTTTAAATAAATGATTAAAAGCAAATGCTGTTATCATTCATGTAGTTAGTGCCTAGGATGTCTGCTAGCTGTTTGTAAGATCCCACTAACTTAACCTGGTGCTATCTCCCCTTAAAAAGAATTCATCTGTCCTTGCCTATCCTTCAATCAGTGGAAGTTTGATCTCCCCAAGTAACCTGGTATTTCTAGTCCTTTAGTCAAAATTAAAAGAGGCAGAGAAGTCTCATAAAAAATTACTCCTTAGTTGTCAGAGAGAGATGGGATTATCCTACATTTGAATGTCAACCCATTTCCCCCCATTATCCACATTCTATTCTTTTCTGAGTGTTAATAAAGATCCACCCACCCATTCTTATTGGGATAGCTAGGTTTACTGAGGTGGACAATCTGCTGTGTTACAATTATATGTGACTCTCTCAGTTACTGCATTTTTGCTTTTACTCATCTTATCATCAATAAAGTTTTTGTTGTTGCTATTTTTTTTTGGCTAAGTCTATATCTTTATATACAAATTTTATATAAGCTTTAATACAAGAATATATGTGCATACATACATATATATACAGAGACATACATATATCTCTGTGTATGTGTGTATATATATATATATATATATATATATAATTTGTGGGTATCAATATAAACATAGATATACATACCCAGATATTTGTTCATTTATATATGAAAGAGATTCTTTTCAGTAATTCCTTAGATTTAGAAATACAGTAGATATCCTTGGATGATGATTTGGCTAAAAAAGTTACCCTATATTAAAATGATAAACTATTACTATGCTGAAAAAAAAAACAAAAAAAAATAGGATGAATAAAGAGAAATATGGAAAGATATTAATAAACCATAAAATTAGCATAACACGGAGGGGGAATGCAATGATTGCAACAATTATAAATGGAAAGAACGACATTAAAAAAAGCATTAAAAACAATAAAATTGGGTCCTTTATATTATAAGGACGATGTTTGCATCTAAACAAGGTGATAAGAGAAGATATCTTCCTCCATCTTTGCAGAAATCAATCAAATGATATATCAAGATGGAATCCAATGTAGAAAGACCACTACAGATAATCAGACTTTTACTTCACTTGCTTACTTCCATTAAGAAAAAGAAATGAAACAAAACCCTCCTCTCTTTATCATTCCTTGTTAAAAAGGAGAACTCTCTGGAATATAAAAGACAGCTACATTTAGAAATGTAGGTTAAAAAAGATAATTTAAAAAATCAGAATTTTGTGACAGCAAGAACATAAAGATAAAGTTAAGCAATAACTATTCTGAATGATTTTACAATTTACAAGTTTAAGATAATAAAATAATAAACACAGAATAAATACTATAATAAATATGAGCAAATAAAAATAATAAAATTAATATTGGTATAGTACTTACAAAAACTTTTCTTTTTTTCAGAGATGCAGTTGGGGTTAAGTCATACCAGAGACAGACCTCATAAGTATCTGAGGCCAAATTTGTATTGAGATTCTCCTAAATCTAGTGCTCTGTCCATTGAATCATCTAGCTTCCCCTAAGGCATTTATAATATAACATGCTGAATACATGAAGAATTAAATGATTTAGATTCAGAGAAATTGTGAATATAGAACTAGTTACAGACAGAATGCAAACTAGAGTTTGATTATAGAGCTCTTGATTCCAGTGAACCATTGACATTTTTGTACAATATGAATCATATTTTGCTTAAGTATAAAATAGATTTCTATCTAATATAAATTAAATATAAATATAAATATAAAGAAAGTGATTAATTTTACTTTAGGATTAAGAAATACTTTTCAAGGAAATTGTTACTTGATTTACATTCTGAATAAAATATTTGCAACATGGAGAAATGATGTGGAGGCCTATTGCAGATATGAGTTTAAAATGATCATATACATAGATAAGAGAGGGAAAGATTAAAATATAAATCAGGGATTGCTATTTTGAAGCAAACGTATGTTAAATGATGAGAAGTGTTATTAAATAAGCCTGGAAAGATATTTTGGCACCATATCCAGGAGAGTAGTAAATATCAATCTAAGCAATTTTTATGTTTTCCTGAAGGGAAAGATAATGGATAATCAGTGAAAATTTTCACAATTTGAGTGACTGAAACTAAGCAGAATATTGGATAACTTTCATGGCAGCCATATTAAGGATGAATAGACAATATGAACTGGAAGCAGGAGAATAAGTTAGAAGTCTAATAAGATATTTTAAATGAGATGTTGGGGGGGCTGACTTAGAGAGCTAATTGAAAAGAAAAAGAAAGACTGTTTTGGAAGATAATTTAAATGCTGAATTAATTTCACTTTTCCATGTAAATGGACAACTTATTAAGCCATAGTATAATTAGAATATTTTACTTTTAGTGGAATTGTTGGAATATTGCACAGTGAAATTACTGTCACAGTGAAGATGAAAACTTACTTAAAAATACAAAAATGATAAAGATATATAATTATACTAAATGTATGTTTTTATAAACAATGTAAGAAAGAGTTACAGGTTAAAATATTAATCAAAACTCTTGACATGATTTGTTGCAAATCATAAAATATCATAAAATTATTGATATTATAATTAATTTATCTGAAATTGCTAGTTTTCAAAAATTTTCTCTAGGTTTTACAAATTTTTATATTGGAACTGATAGGAGTGAAAAATCTAAAATAAAAAAAATCATGGAGAGGATATGTTAGCAAATACAGAAAAAGATGAAAATTTATCCTTTTAAAGTAATCATATTGGTTATGAAATTAAAATTTATGTTTATTCACTTTGACAATTAGGAATTATATACGTATGATTTAAATTTGTATTTAAAATTCCCATCCATTTTATAATATTTAATCAATAGACTTTCTAACTTTAATCTCAAATTTACTGGTGATCATATGAAGGCAGAAAAAAATGGTGCACATTGAGCAGTGTCAAAATGGCAAGTTGAAGCCAGGAAGCTGCAGGAGCTTGCCCAGATTCCCTAAAAATCCACATGAAATCAATCCTCTGAACAAAGTTTGATCTCCAGCTCAAGATAGATTGGAAGGATTTCAAGAAAGGTCTTTTGTGAGATGAAAGAAGTGGTCAACCCAGTTTAGAGAGAGTCAGGGAAAGTTATTGAGAGAGTCTTAATCAAGTAGATCACCAAATTATACCAATGGTCCTGAATCAATAGAAAAGCAAACCAGTGAGGGAGCCTCTAGTCGCTCCTCTGAAGGCAAATTCTAGGAAACCAGACTGATTCCTGGAAAGAGCAGGTAAAGCTACTCCCTGCTGTGAGCAAAACAAATCCAAGGGGCCCCTGTGCTTAAAGCCAGGGGTCTGAGATGCACAGGAAGCTTGGGACAATGCCCCTTTCCCCCAGTAGCAGAGCTTGACCTTAAAAGTCATAAAAGAGAGAATACAAAAGAGAAGAAAAGAAAAGAAACAAAACAAAACAAAACAAAACAAAACAAAAAAAAAAAAAAAAAAAAAAAAAAAAAAAAGGAAAAGAATCTTGACCAAAAAATCTAGTATGGTAAGAGGGAACTCAAAATACTGATTCAGACAAGAAAAAAAATGTCCACAAAGGGAATCACAAAGAATGATACGAATTGGTCTCAAGCCCAGAGAGGCTTCTTGGAAGTGTGCTCATAAAATATTGTGAAAGGCAAATAAGAGGATAGAAGAAAAAATTTAAAAAAAAAAAAAAAAAAAGGAAATGAACACTATGTGAGAACTGAAAGGTTGAGAAAAGAAAGCAATTCCTTAAGAAAATAAAAAAAAAAAGTGTCAGAAAAAATCCACTGAAGAAATCAATTTGTTTAAAGACACAATAGGCCAAAAAGAAAAAATCCATTGGAAAAACATACCTTGAAAAGTAGAATTAGTCAAATGAAAGAAGAGATACAAAAGATAACTGAAGAAAATCACTCATTAAAAACTACAACTGGCTAATGAAAGCTATTGATTCTATGAGACATCGAGCATCAAACAAACTAAAAGAAAAATTGAAAAAAATGGGAAAACTGCAAAATTTCTCATTGGAAAATCAGGCAACTTGGAAAAGAGATTCAGGAAAGACAATTTATAAATTATTAGTCTACCTGAATGCCATGACCAAAATAAAAAAAAAAAAAAAAAAAAAAAAAAACAAACAAACAAACCCTGGATATCATTATTCAACGATCATCAAGGAAAACTGCTCTAATATACTAGAATCAGAGAGGGAAATGGTCATTGAAAGGATTCATCAATCACCTCCAGAAAGAGATCCCACTAGGAAAATTCCAAGGAACATTGTTGCAAAACTCCAAAAGTATAATCTCCAGAAAAAATATTGCAAGTTGCTAGAAAAAAGCAATTCAAGTATCAAGGAGCAACAGTCAGGATTACCCAGGTTCTTTCAGAGTTTATAATAAAGGCTGTGTTTAAAAAGTTAATATACTTGTATACCCATAAACAATAAAACAATAAAAAAAAATTAAATAGTGAACAACATGATAAGAAATCCCTAAAATCCAGTCAAGGACTTTTATTCATATATAAATATATGTATCAGTATGCAATTCATTTTCAATATTTACCATACTCACTGATAAAGGAATGGAATAAAATACTACCAATAAATCATCTTATAAACTGCTTAAGCTTAACTAGGTAGACAAATTACATTACTTGTTTTGTAAGGGAAGGAAATAAACAAATTGACAAGTGAACACATTTTTGATATGTTACATGAGTAATTGGGTGAGGGGAGGAAAAATAATACCTCATATTATCAGAGACTGATAAATGATCAGATAGATGAAGTAAGTAGACAGGAAAAATCAATGGTGAATTCATGACTTTGAATTTAAGTAATTGAGAGAGTAAAGACATTTTGATATAAAGTCAGTGGGAGAGACAGTACTTCATGAAAACAATCAAAAGATTAGCCAAACAATAATAATTTGTTAAGCATATAATCATGTCACTTATGCTTCTAAGTACTTTAAAGTTATCTCATTTGATCCTCAAAGCAAGCTCAGATAGAAGGTATCATTAATTCTTTTGTTTTATAATTGATAAAACTTAGGCATACAGAGATTGAATGATAAGTCCAAGGTAATATGCTAAATATTGGGGGTTACATTTTACCTTAGGTCTTCTGTGTGTATCTTCTACAGGAGTCCTTTTTTGGACTCCACCCAATATTCCTTCCATTTGACATTAACTTAACAGTTTCACTGTAGACATCTAATATGTATCATTGTGCTTATTTATTTATTTATTTACTATTTTTTTCATGTTGTCTCCTCCAATAGAATTTGAGATCCTTGAGGAGAGGTGCTATATTTTTGCTTCTCACTGCATTCTCAGGATTAGTATAGAATATGGAACATATTAAATATGTAATAAATTCTGGCCAACTAAATGAAGTAAATGTGGGTATTTTTCCCCTTCCCCATTCCAGTTTTGTCTGAGAAAGGATAGAGTGATATAGTATAACTTAAATAAATGCAGAGCTTAAGTGGTGTTCTGTTTTTTGTTTGTTTTTTTCTTTTAAAGATGTGGGAAGTTTGATGTTTGTAGATAGAAAGGAAGAAAATAATTGATAGAAGAGAGTATAACATTAGATGCAGAGGTGGGATGCTCTTCATGTTAATCTGCTATAGAAAAAGGGAAGGCATATTTTCCAGGATACATACTAATGTTGATTGAACACCATAATGCAGGGGGAAATAGCAGAAAACTGCATTAGACATCTGAATAAAAATAATAAAGTATAAATCAGTAAAATAGAAAAACAACATATTTGTTCTTTTAAAGTTCATTATCATATATTTTAGGCTAGTGATTTCAATGACAAAAATCAGGTCTCGGGAGCAACCAGGAAAAGACTTAAAAGAAATAAAATACATTTATTATATAGCCAAGATAAATAACATAAAGAAATAAAATATTATATTCCACAAGGAAAATATCCTCAAACTATAGCCTAAAATGGCAAATGCTGTGCATGTGAATGTAAATAGTGATGAAAAAAGATGGATATTTAGGAAAAGATACATCTGAAGTATTTCTCCAACAATTGTGAGCTTACTGAAACCTATCTGTGTATAAGCATTAAGTTTCTTTAGATAGTTCTATATTTTCTCTACCAATGGGCAATATTAAAGAAATATGTAAATATGGAGAATTGACAAAATTAAAGGGGACCATACTCATTAACATTTGTGAATCCTCTTCTTGTTTTTTAGAATCCATCACATGACTTTAATTTTATGGTTTAAACACAGCATAGGGCCCTTGTATTGCTATGCTCCATTACTAAGCTAATAAAATTGCTCTTTGTGTCTGTTTAGGCATTTCAGTAGTGTCTGACTCTTGGCAAAGATATTGGAAGGCCTTGCTATTTTCTTCTGCAAATTATTTTACAGATGACGAACTGAGATAAGTAGGCTTCAGAGATTTTCCCAAGTTGACAGAGTTAGTAAGAGTTTAAAGACAGATTTGAACTCATGATGAGGCTTCCTGATTTCAGGCCTGACTCTCTCCACTGTGCCATGTAGCTACCTGTGTTTCTTTTTAGTTGTATGTAAATTATTTGTTCACCTGGACATTGTGAATATTTGTAAAGTGGTTGTTAGATGTCTTAATGTGTAAGCAGTATGGCTTGCAGAAGCATGGCAAGTGTCCATTTAACTAGGAAGACAAAATAATTGATGTAAGCTATTTATTTATTCACTTATTTATATTTAGGCATCATGAAGAATTGAATGAAAAAATATTTTGGTTTCTAAAGTTCCATTTGATTTTAAACAATTCTGTCATCCTAATGGAATTTTGTTTTCCTTTTCAACAGGAAGGTCATTTCAGTAATCGTATCTACCAATTTCTTTCCTGACATCTCTGGATAAAGTCCTAACCAAGCTAGCAACAAGTACACAATCATTATTTGTTTCTTTTAAAAATACAACAATTTTTTTAGCCTCTGTCCTCTCTCCAACTGTCTTCAGAAATTTTCTTTCATCCCCCCTTACCCTTTTCCTTTTAGTTATATATATTTATCTTTTACTTGTTTGCTGGATAATTAGCCCAGATTAATTTTTGTTTGTTACCAGTATAAAGTGTCAGATTCTTTTTTTAGGAGAACGTTGTAAATTAGCTACATTAATGTAGCACTATTAATTTACTGATTTATTTTTCTTTAACATGTCACATTAAAGGTCTTACATGATATTTAATTTGGCATAAAATGTATCTTAGATATCTTTGAGCCATTATATGTATAAATAAGATTATTCACATGAAACAGGGTTTTTTGGGCAGATTACATATTTTTAATGGAACTAAATTTTGGAATTAAAAAAATCATGGAAGACCAAATCATTGAAAGATCTTCATTTTAAATGGCAATGCTTTTATGAGATTTTGAAACATGAATTTCTTTATTTGTAACATACTGACGTAATATTGATATATTTATGATATCATAAGGCTGCCTTCTCAATGATATTTTGAGCATAGAAAAACATTTCTATTTCAGCACTATATATATTTCCAATGTAAAATGAAATTTATGTTCCATCAGCAGAATGTTTTGAAGTCATTTCCATAGCTTTTTATTCCTTATTTTCTTGTGGAGATCTCAACACTACTATTTCTTTTGATTGTATTAAACTAAAAAGTTTTTGGAGAAACAAAACCCACAGAAATAGGATTAAAAGGGAAGTACAAAGCTGGGGGGAAATCTTTATTTCTGATAAAGGTCTCATTTCTAAAATATATAAAGAAATTTCTCATATTTATAAAAATGTCATTCCCTAATTGATAAATAGCAAAAGGACAGAAAAAAAATGGCAAAAAACCAAACAATTTTCAGATGACAAAATTAAAGTCATCTATATGAAAAAATGCTCTAAATCACTATTGACTAGAGAAATGCAGATTAAAATAGTTTTGAGATGCCATCTCATACTTTTCAGATTGGTTAAGATGGCAGGAAAAAATACTGGTAAATATTGGAAGGGATGTGGGAAAATTGGGACATTAATGATAGTGTCATTGTGAAATGATCCAACCATTCAGGGCAGCAATCTGGAACCATGTCCAGGGGGCTTTAAAACTGTGCATACCTTTTGAACCATAAGTACCACCATTGAATCTGTATTCCAAGGAAATCTTAAAGGAGGTGAAAGGACCCACATGTGCAAAAATGTTTGTAACAGTTCTTTTTTGTGATAGCAAAGAATTGGAAAATGAGTAGATGCCCATCATTTGGGGAATGACTGAATAAGTTGTGGTATATCATTACAATGAAATATTATTATTCTATAAAAATTATGAACAAGCTGATTTTAGAAAGGCCTGGAGAAACTTATATGACCTGATTCTGAGCTAAATAAGCAGAGCCAAAAATACATTGTACACAATAACAAGAACAAACAATATGTGATGATCAACTATGAAAAACTTGTTCTTCTCAGTAGTTCAGTGACTCAAAGCAACCCCCGTAGATTTTGTACAGAAAATACATCTGCATCCAGTAAAAAAACAAACAAACAAACAAACACATACACACACACACACACAAAAAAAAAAAAAAACTTAGGAGAATGCATATAAAACTACATATGATATGTTCACTTTTCTCTGTTTTTTTTTTTTTTTTTTTTTTTTTTAATCTCCCCCATGGTTTTCCCTTTTGCTCTGATTTTCCTCTCCCAACATGATAAAGAAACAAACAAAACAAACAAATAAATATGTAAAGACTACTTTTCATTTCTCCCTATTTATAGTCTGAGAAAATATTGTTTTTAATTAATATTTTTGTTCATTATAGATTTGGGCATGGTTTTTCATAATATAATTCAATTTACCAAACATTTATTAAATGCCTGGAACTTTGGTAGATATTGACAATACAAAAACAAAAAAAAAACAAAAACAAAATAAATAAATGAAAAAAAGTCATTGCTCTTAAGAAGCTAACACTTATAACAGTGATAAACAAGTATTTTTTTTTTTTTTAACCAGATTTGTCCTTGACCAGTGCAGAAATACCTCTATGAAAAACTTTCTTTATTAATAAATATTAGCAACTTCTATGTAGTTTACAAACTTAGAAACCACTCTGGAGAGATTGAGAAGTTAAAGGACTTTCATGGAGCCACTTATGCAAAGCATATTGTTGTGCCACAGTTCCCATTTATTGTCCTTATTCAGTTTCCCTAATTGTCCTCCCTTTGTTTCCCTGAATTGTTCTGCCTCAGTTCCTAATTGTTCTGCTCAATCCTGCAACACCACCCCTCCCTCCTAATCATCATGATCCAGATAAGGAGAAAGGCCTTCTATTTTAGACATCTTGACCCCAGACCTTCCCTATTTATCAGAATGTCCAGTGCCTGCCCAGATTCTGTCATTGTTCTTCTTGATCCCAATTTATCAGAATGTCTGGTGCCTCCCCCCATCCTGTTAGAACTGGATTGATAGTCCCTTCCTGCTCTCAGTGCTCTGACTCCACCCCTGCCTCAGTCTACCCTAGCTTGGAGCTACTAGAGCTATGTGTGTATATATACTTCATGGGAAAGACACATTAGTTGCTGGATGCTGGATTCTTGGAGACAATCTCATTTAGCCATGGGACCAAACCATCAATCTCTTTGGTCCCAGCACAATCTCTTCCTCTCAAATAAAATATTAAAACTCTCTAATCTCTATCTTGCCTCAGTTTCTCCAGAATTACAATATCAGAAATGAAATATGAGCAACATTCTTCTTGAACTTTCTACCTCTCTATTGATTAAATTATAATATCTTGCAAATAGAGGACAAGGAAATGTTAGGAAAATGAGAACACTGATAGTTACTGGAAAATAAGTTGGCATGGGATTCAAAGATGTTCATAACAAAGAAAGAGAAAAAGAAAAAACAGAAATATCTAAGTTTTTAAGAAAAACAAGGATTTTGAGAGCCTAAAATGAGAAAAGACATTTTCTTACAAAATACAGGGATTAGGAGTAGGAATTGCCTATATGAATGCAAAGGAGGGTAAGAGTGGGAATGAAGTATAAAAACTGGGAATAACTAAAAGTCTAGTTGGCCATGAATTTAGAATTCAGGAAGGAGCCTACCTAACTTATACTTAATTTGTTGAATAATAGTCACTCCACAAAGAAGGGTTAAGCAGCAACTATTTACAATTCATTGTGCTAAATCTGAGAATTCTCTTAATAAATCAAACATGATCATTGCCCTCAAGGAGATTACAATCTAATATGGCTGGTAATATATTCACTCATGAAAACATACATTTTAAAAGATAAGAGCATAAGCAAAGTATAAAACTCTATTAGAGCAAAGGAAAAAAACAAAGATCGTTTTTCACTGGAATAGAAAAATTTTTTTGAGGATTTGATATTTGATCTGGAGCTTAGAAGAAGACAATTTCAAGAAAGGTATAGCCAATATTACATCTTTTCTGATACATTTGCATATAAGCATTTGTACCTTGCTTTATTTGTATAGTTTATCTATCCTCCTCTATTGCACAGGTCATTTAAATGCTATTCTTCATTTACACTGTATCTCTTATGTAATATCATTTGGAATATTGATCCTATCTTCCCAGCTGTTGGCTACCATTTGCCCCCAGCTGGATATAATTTGACAATTTAATGAGGACTTTATTCTTCATTACTCAAATCATTGAAGCTGTGTCTTTGTGACATAAATATTTCCAAACCACATTCTTTCATATATTTTTTCCTAGTTGGAGATAGAGAAATCACTAAGTCAATCTTGACAATCTAACACATCAATTTAGAAACTTCTACTCTTGAAAAAGAATATGTTGACTATACATATAAACAAATGTCTAAAAGAAGAAAGTTTTCATGTAATGATATTAAAATTATATAAATGTACTTAATAATAGAAACATTATCTTTCTATTATGCTAAAAGTATAATTCTGGCTCCAGAATAAATTTGCAATTTTCTTTCAGAATGACTGATATAATGGTATTCTCCCCAGATGCAATATACTTTTTTATCAAATGATAATACATCCTTTCTGATTAATTGATTCACTCTTTTACTTACTCATTTTTCATTAAGACACATAATTTAATGCCAAGAAACTGAGGCAAGATAGAGACTAGAGAGTTTTTAACATTATATTTGAGAGGGATGCTCTGCCTCAGTTTCCCTAAACTGTTCTGTCTCAGTTCCTTTTATTGTTCTGCCTCAAGCTCCCTGGTTGCAACACCTCCCCATCCTGCTCATTAAGACTAAGATAATTAGGGATGTGGGCACTCTGGCATTCCAAAAGATAAAACTCCAAATGTCTTATCTCAGATACTTAATTGGCATTGTCTACTTCTATCTCTTCAGACTTCCTGGCTCTAATTGGACTATCTCTTTTGGGGGCATGTTGCCCCCAGAGCTGATGTCTCCAAGCATCAAGCAGCAAATGTGAGTTTTTCATGAAATATATATATATATATATATATATGTAAATACACACACATATGGCTCTAAGTGATGGGGTAGACTGAGGCAGGGGTGGACTCTGAGCACTGAGAGCTGGAAGGGACCATCAATCCAGTTCTGACAGGGTGGGGGGGTAGGACCATAAATTCTTACAAATTGGGAGTAAAAGAGATAGTCCAATTAGAGCCAGGAAGTCTGAAGAGATAGAAGTAGACAATGCCAATTAGGTATCTGAGATAAGACATCTGGAGTTTTATCTTTTGGAATGCCACAGTGGCCACAGCCCTAATTATCTTAGTCTTAATGAGCAGGATGGGGAGGTGCTGCAAGCAGGGAGCTTGAGGCAGAACAATAAAAGGAACTGAGACAGAACAGTTTAGGGAAACTGAGGCAGAACAATAAAAGGTAACTGTGGCACAACAATACAAGGCACAATGCTGGAGACTATGAACTCATAAAGATGAGAAAGATATGGTTCATTTCCTTAACAATCCTAAAACATAGCTAAGGAGATGAATATGTAGAAAAAGCATAAAGAATTTCCCAAAGATAAAAATGTAATTTAAAGAAGTAAGAGAAGTGACAGCCTGCATGAGAATAATTGTTACAGTGGCTAATCAGGAAAAAAAAAAGAAAAAAAAAAAAAAGCACTATTGGAAAGATGTTTTAAATCTTAATAGATTGAGACTTACTAGTAGTATGACCACTAAGAAAGAGGTCATTTTATCTCTCTGAAATTCAATTTCCCCATCTGATAAAAAATGATGCTACTGATGTTGTTTGAAAGAATTTTTACTACTTCAGAGGGTTATTGCAACATAAAGCACATAAAAAAATTTTAAGAAAAACACTATAAAACATAGCTATTCATTTTAAGGGTAGCTAGGTGGCATGGTGGCTAAAATATCAGGCTTGGAATAAAAAAGACCTGAGTTCAAAATTAGCCTCAAACAATTAGCTTTGTGACACTAAACATGTAATTTAACTATGTTTGCCACAATGCCCCATCTATAAAATTAGCTGAAGAAGGAAATGACAAACCATTCCTTTATCTTTGCAAAGAAAACCCCAAATAAAGTGATGAAGTATCAGAAATAACTGACACTACTGTATAACAATTTCATTTTAAAAAGAATCTCAATAAGAAGCTATTTTGGAGGGGGACATTCCAATCAAAATAGGTGATTTGTTTGGAATTAGTGGTAGAAATGCAAATGATTGAGGAGCATTTTGGAGAATAGGAAACAGTCCAATTTGTTCAGAATATCAGGTATATATAAGGGGATGACATAGGATATTTGTAAATATAGAGTAGGCTGTGGTTTATTACTCCTTTTATTCATAACAGAGAAAAACTAAAGGTTTTTGAATTGTCATAATCAAAGCAGTATAAAAGTTAGAAGAACTTAGTCAAAAATTATAGGTTGCATTCAATGTCAAAAAACTGGGGGCAGGAAAACCCATTTGGAATCTATTGTAGTAGCCAAGGGAACAGTGATAGAAGATTTTATCAGAGGCGGGCAGCTTGTAACTAAGATTCAGATTTTCCTGTCTCCAGGACTCTATCCAGTTCAGTACTATTCTCCTTGTAAGAAACATGAGGATTGTTTAGGTAATGCATACATCTTCTGTCCCACAGGAAATTAACAGAATGAAGTTTAGAATGTAGGTCTTCTGACTGACAGTATAGTGCCCATTTATTTAAACTACTTTTATTATTTGATGACTTGGTAGCTCGTATTAGAATAGTTAAAATACTCATGTATTATTTCTTCTATAGGATAAGTTTTTTTTTTCTTTAAAGTTTGCTAAAATTAGAAAGATATGAATGTAAATATCATTTAGTCTCTAGTTTAATTTTCATTGCTAAATTCTAATTTTGACATTAAAATGGTGGAAGTGGCAGTGGGAGGGAGAGTGAAAAACCAAACATGGTACTTACAAAATATCTCTTGATGAACACTGTTTTCTCAAGTTATATAAGACAAAATAAACAAAATACCTCCTTAACCTAACATTCTTAAAACAAAGGAATTCTAAATTGACTTTAAAAATATATTTGAAAGAGTTCTCCATCTTTTTGTTTTTCTAATAAAGGTGTCTAATGTTTTCTAACTGGAGTAAGGGAAAATAAGGTAATTTCAGGTTTTGAATTTCATGATTTTTCTTCCTATCAGAAATGATCTATAAGTTTCATTACTTCATGATCTTCAATTCCTCAGGCAAGGGGTTCACATATGCAATATAAAACATAGTGTCTAAACTCTAGAAATTAACATAACTGTGTTACTTTCAAAAAGATAAAAAAGAAAAGAAGAAAATTATTAGTATCTACTTAACTCTACAATTACTCAGTTCTGTCAAAAATGTCATTATTTTCACTTGGCTTAAACAACAAAACAATTTAAACAATGTTTTCTATGCTGTAACCATCTTCAAACATTCTGACCCTCACTGGGTTCTCTATAACTGTGACTCATTTTTCTGTTAATTATTTTGTGTCCTGACGCATCTATCTGCTTACTTCATGTTAGTGATGCAAGGAAATTCCATATTATCTTAACATGGAGCCAAGGAATAATAGAGCCTGAAGGGCTCTGAAATTTTCTGAGAAAGTGTTATTTGACTAAATTCACAAAGCTATTACTTACTTGAGCTGGAATTCAAACTTTATTAAAAAAAAAAAAGATCAATATTAGAACGAGAAATTAAGCCCTTGGAAGGGATCTTGGAGGTCATCTAGTCAACCTTGTCATTTTTTTTAAAGAAGAGGAAACTGGGATTTGGTGAAATAATTTAACTTCTATATAGTTAATGAGTAGCAGAACTAACTTTTATCCCATTGTCTAACACATAGATATTATGTAAGGCTTCATACACATAAGGTATTTAAGGTACATTTTAGATGATGGGTCAAATTTCAAAAAGTATCATGGGATGGAAGACATTCATGACATGGGTGATAGCATGAGTAAAGGCTTAGAAGTTGAAAAGGATAAGTTGATACAGGGATTAAGAAGCAGTCCAAGGTGGTTCAATTTTTTATTTTTTAGTTTAAAATCCAGCACTAATCCATCACACTACAGTATGTTTTCAAATAAAATCTAATGAAGTCTGAATGATGACTTGTTTTAAATGCTTGATATGATAGCTAAAGCCTCCAGTGATATTTATTGCAAGATTGACATTGGGAATAACAAATGATTTATTTTAAGTTACAATGGAAATGTTTTTGATTCATCTTTCAAAAGTAATTCAAAGAAATATGAACTATTTCACCCTCCACTATTTCACAAGGGCTTCACTTTACAAGTCAGTCTTTGCAAAATAGCTAACCCAATCGTGCTATGAAAATGTGCCTATATTTGGAAGAAAATAAAGGCAAAGGAGAAGGATTTATGACCTCTCTGTGTTTAAGAAGGGTAGTAAGCCACCTCATAAACAGTCAAGAGAGAAAAGTGTTGGCTGGCAATGTGTTTGCTTCTGCATTTATTTTACATCTGTTGCTGGCATATTGAAGGAGATATATAACCGAATGCTAAAATGACCTTACACTGAACAATCTCACTTTTGAATGTGCCACCTGGTGGAAGGAATAAAAAAATGAAACCCTATACTAGTAGCCCAACCACATGGAACATAAATTAGAGGTATATGAAAACTGATATCTGATTTGAGTCAACATTCAGTAGGGTGGCACAAAAATTGCTAAATGTTGATCTGAACTAGGCTTCAAGATGAAAAGAAAAAGAATGCATATCTGAAATATTGTCATTTAAAATATATGTTACTTTCTATTCCTCACTCTTGATTTTGAGCAAGAACTTTCTAACAGCTCCTATGAGCATCTAGCCCTGTTATGGACATCCTCTGTTACCTCTTTAATTCTGCAAATATTTATTACTTGTCTATTCTGAACTAGGTTTGGTAGATGAAAAAGGGAAAACAATAAAGAGCTTATAGCCTAATAAGGACCATGGTAAATAAACATGTCACTGTAATATTAGGTAATATGTAATACAGAGCAGCGTTGGAATCCAACTATGGTACTCCAGAGACATTTGAAGAAGAAAAGGGAGAGTTTTCTTAAGAAGGAAGGATTAATAGGACAGGAGGATGTTAACAAGTAGGCTCAAAGAGGGAGTATAAACAATACAATACAAACAAAAGATCATATGGATTGATATATGGGAGTTAAATCTCTTCTTTGGGGGGGAATTAAATCTCATCCCCTCAAACTGAATATACAATCAAGATTGCAATGATGCATTTCTCCACATTGTCTAAAAGTATATGAAGAATATTCTATGTGGACATTGAATTTTTATTTCTTCCTTTCCTTCTTCCCCCCTTTCTTTTTTCACAGCTAGTAAGAATTTGAGAAGTTAACTAGTACAGACCTTTCCCTTCCCAGAGGAGGAAACCAAACCTTTGAATTCAGACATCAGTGTCTGAATTGATTTCAAATATCCTATGAATCACATAATAAACATTTATTAAGTATTTGATAGATGTTCTGTGCTGTGTTAAATGACAAATATAAAAGTAAAACAGTGTCTGCCTTTAAGTTGCTTCCAACAAAATGGGGGAATCAACAAAGGCCTGATGATGGAAGCATTACTAAAAGCGACATATGGTTTCAAAGAAGAAGTTTAGAAAAATAATATTCCAGTGGATAAGGAGAAACTTCACAAATGTTCTTGCATAGAGGGAGAAGATGGGATGATATGTTTGGGAAATACCGAGTAGACTGGTTTAAGTACATCAAAGAGTATATAAAAGGAAGCAATAGATAATCAATTTTGAAATAGTGTAGAATCAATTTGTGAGAGATTTAAATGACAAAGGAATTTATATTTCAACCTAAAGTCAGTGGAGATGAAGGGATAATGAAGTTTCTTGTGCAGCAGAGATAATTTGGTCAGACTTGTATCTAATTGCTTTAGGGGACAAAACACTATTTTTTTTTACAATATTCTTCTTTTTGCAAGCTATTTATTGGCTTGTGATATTCTCTAATTTTGGAAAGCCCTCTTCTCTACTACTAGTAAATATAGCTATTATTCAAAGACAAAGACAAGTGCATCTTCATCTACCTACCTAGAAATAATATTTCCTTTTGAATACTGACATATTTTGCTTTCTTTATAGAGTTCCACACACTAATTTGTCTTTTATTTCTTTGTATCCATATATTCTATTACCCATTGCATTTTATTTAATAAATAGTAATTATAGATAATGTAAACTTCTCTCAGCTTCTTCCTTCATCTGTTCATTGTAGAAGTTGGTCTAGACAATTGCCAGTTCCTTTCATCCCAAAATCTGTGATCATATTTATTCCTTACTTTATAGTGGTTTACGCCCTGTGCTTGCCACCAGAGATATAGTTGCCAAAATTCCTACACTCAAGGATCTTGAGATAATAATAACCACCACCAACTAATATTTACTTAATATATGAGAGACACTATGTTTAGTGCTTTGTAAATATTGACTCATTTCACCTGCATAAGAACTCTTTGAGGTATGCACTATTATGATCCACATTTTACAGAGAAGGAAACAGACAAATAAGTTATACTCCTTGACAAGGTCATACATTTAGTAAATATCTGAGGTTAGATTTGAACTCAATTTTTCTAGCTTTATGTGTAACAATCTATCCACTACTACTAGAAAATGATTGGTAGTAAGTACAGTATATAGGGGACTGTCTTTTTTTAAATTTTATTTGTATTTCAAATATTTTTGTTACTACCTGACACGTAAGAGACATTTAATAAATATTTATTGATTTATTAGTTATTGCCTCTAGGATCACACAGATATTCCTATATTAAATATTTCAACCCTTTTACAATTTTGTACAATCTTTCTAGATTTTTTTTTTACTTATTGCTGGGTTTTGATACATAACATTTTATCTTTCATATTTGTTTTATTTCACTGTCTGGGAATTCATTTATTTCTTCAACTTCACCTTTGAGAATCTTAGAATTTTTCCCAGCTCAACTAAAGTGCTACCGCCAACAAGAGATTTTTCTTGAAATTCTCTGTTTCATTCCTGAAATTATCTTGTCTTTAATTTATATGTAGGTATGTATATATATATATACATATATATGTATATATATAGTATATATGTGTTTATACATACATATATATATTTCTATCTCCATGTATCTATTCATATCTATACTATGCAATTTATTGTTTCCTCTGTTAGATTGAAAGCGTCTTCATGGCAGATTCTGTTTTTTTTTTTTTTTTTCCTCTTTACATCACAAAGGATATAAATATTAATAAATACTTGTATTTTCCTTGTTTCACTTGCTGAATAATGTATAATATTAATATTTTTCTCCTTCTTGTTCAAATGCCACACATGCCAAACTTGCCTAGTGAAATGATATTTTCAGTGATTTCTAGAGTAGTACTCTAGAAGTTAGCTCATCAAAATTAACCACTACCTAAGAGTGGATATTCACAATAATATTTCTTCATTAATTTTTCATTAAATAAATAAATATATATGTGTATATATACACATGTGTGTATACATATGTATAT
The DNA here is from genome assembly GCF_048593235.1 of Sminthopsis crassicaudata. Lineage (NCBI taxonomy): Eukaryota > Metazoa > Chordata > Mammalia > Dasyuromorphia > Dasyuridae > Sminthopsis > Sminthopsis crassicaudata. Next base: position 321,122,774 of record NC_133617.1, on the reverse strand, counting down.
ATATATATCATATTTTAACCACAGAATTTTGTATTTAATATAATCATCTTGAAAATCAAACTAATTCTCATTAATTCTATGGCAAAAACAATTCTGAGTTTCAACTTTCCAGAGACTTTTGGAACACAATTGATTAATTTGATATTAGAGTTAGTTTCTAATAAAATAATATTTCACATATGTAAAGCTTTTAGAAGTTTACAAAACAGTTTCATATTTATTATTGATCAATTAATAAATAAATGCCTATTATGTGCCAGGTACACTTTATTTCTTCAACTCCTTGAAATAAATGAGCCAATATTATTATTACCACTTTATAGATGAGTAAACTAAAAATAGGACAAATCAAGTCATTCACTGAAATTTTTACAATAGTAACTATCAGTCCTAATATTATTTTTAATTCTTTACTTTTAGTAGTTTGCTTATATTGCCTTTTTTCTGTCTGAAATACTACATATACAATTTCAGATGCATAGTAAACCCAAATATAAGTGCCACAGAAATTAAGTAGTAGGAGAGAGTACTGTGGACTCTGGGAATCAGGAGAAAAGCAAAGAAGTAAAGAAAATGGCATTGGAAAGGCTTGTAAGTATAAATGTGTGAGTTATTATGGTGGGGAGGGCAGAGAGCCTATTAATAACAAAATATATTCTGCAGGCCTGTATTTGTAGATAAAGGCAGACATTTGGATAGAGGCCAGATTGTGTCATGGCCTTGAATGTCAAGATTAGAAGTCTGGCAATGTGAAACCACTGGAGATTTTTTAGCATAAGAGTGACAGAATAAAAATCATGTTTTAGAAAATTGGTTTGGCAATGAGGTGAAGGCAGAATTGCATGAAAAGGAAACTCTTGTCAAGGAGACCACTTAAGAAAGTACTGAAATAGTTCAAGCATGAGTTTATGTGAGTCACTGCCTATTATATATCTATATAGAAGGGACTGTGTTAAGAATCACAGGGTTTAGAAACATAAATATGATAGGTTCTATGTCTTCAATATATTTAAAATATTATGGGTGAGGGGGAAAATCTATCCATCAGTAACATTAATATAAATTTGAATAAGGCTAATTCATATGAAAAAGTATCATGTGCAATGAGATCAGAACAAGAAATAATCATTACTAATTGACAAGATAAAAAAAGACTTCATAGGAGGGCTTTTTTAAAGAAGAAACTGGAAAAGTTAAGTAACATAGTAAAAATATAGGGTTCTACCTCTGATGCCAGCAAAAAAAAAAAAAAAAAAAAAAAACCATGTAAATCTCCAATTGACGCACTTATCATCACTAGAGGTCTAAACACTACCCTGCCATTCCTGATTCATTTGTTCCTGAGGCCTTCCTCTTATTTGCCCTTGTTTGCCCTTTCAGTCAAAGTAATGAAAGCTATCTATATTCTTATGAACAAATGCTCTAAATTACTAATTATAAAAGAAAACTACTACCACACAATTAACAAACTAACAAAGTTGTTGGCACAATTTGCTTTGAACTGTATTGTTTCCTCCCTATTACTACATATGTTACCTGAAAACCTTCTATGTTAATGAGCTATAAAATTATTATACTCTATTTTGTTTGGATTCTGCCACTCTAGAATTTGTGTAGAGTAATTATTTGAAATATTTGGAGGGCTCCGGGAAAAAGCTTAGGTGGGTCCTTGCTTTTACCCAGCTATCCTGGCTCTGACCTCTCCATTTACGTTTATAAATACATATATTTATATGTGTACAAATACATACACACATGCATATGTGTATATATCTTAAAGAAATAAGGGATAACTTGGTAACATTTTTGTGTAATTTATGTAATTATTGAATCTTAGATTTTGAAGTATATTCAGTGTTTATCTAGTTTAATGGGTATGTGGATTATAAAATTTACCCACAACATATCTAAGTTGTCATTCATTTCATAAATATCTTTTTTGTGTATCTATATTTAACCCATACCCTTCCACCCATAACACACAGCATAGTGCTAATCACAGAATTGTTTTTCTATTGTTGATTTTTATCTAATGCAAATTTCAATAATACCAAATGATGAATATTCCCATAAATTATTAAAGTTTCAGAGAAATAATGGATAGAAAAATATTTTGAAGCCAAGAAGAGAAGGTTTAAATACTCTCCATGATTTATACTTTGTGATCCTGGGATTGTCACCTCACCTCTCAATGTCAAAAACAACTCATTAAGATTATTATGTAGAAGAGGAAATAAAGGTTTTGTTTGGCCTCACAGGAAGGAATGTCCATCCACTAATATGAGAAGTTACAGAGAAATAGATTTCAGTTTGCTATAACACAAATATGAAGCAAAGAAATATAGAACACTTTCTTAAAAATTTTACCTATCCCCAAACATATTATGTGATATATGATTATACTTTAATGATACTGAACACTGACGATGTGCAAACAAATTTAATTGAATATTTTGACTGATGATGATGTGGAGGAAAGTCTCTGTGTTTGCTGTGTTAAACCAGATAACCTTTGCAGTTCTAATTCTGATATTTTGTCATTTGTTTTTATTCTTCATAGAATCAGAAAAGAAAGAAATTCTGATCAAAAGAATGGATGGTAAAATAATAAGTGTAACCATCTTTCATTCCTCAGTAGAGGTAAAAAAGAAAGGATGCTGACTAAAATCTAACCTATTATGAAGAAATATCCTTGGTTCATGATACTGGCAGAAGACTCTAATACTAATTAAAGATAATGATAGCAATAACCATAGTGAGCTACCATTGGTACAATGCTTACCATGTAACAAGTATTGTTAAACTTTTAACACTTATAAATTCATTTAATTTCCCACAACTCCGGAGGTAGAACTTATTATTATTACTATTATTATTATTATTCTTATTCTTATTATTATTATTATTATTATTATTCCCATTTTATGGATTAGGAAACTGAGGCAAAACAAGATTAAGTGACTTGTCCAGAATCACCTAACTAGGAAAAATCTGAGTCTGAATTTGAACTCATATCTTCTTGACTCCTAGCTCTAGACTCTACTTTTCACTTATTAAGACATCAGATTCATTTATTCACCTTTAGTTCTTAGTTTTATCTTTCCACAATCTTTGACCTAGGCTTTTGGCAACACACAGTTATCTTGAAATGAAAGAATATCCCATCTTTACTATAGAGAATTAGGTATATAGATATGAATCCCTGCTTCTTCTGTCAGGAGTAGATAGGAAATATTTTCCCATATAAAAATTTTTTTTTATTTCGTTTGTATAGCATTATGCTTTGGATAGATAATGTATTAGACCAATTAGCAGTAGGGTTTATGTGGAAAGTGAATAGAATCTTTCACTAGCTCTCAGATTCTTCCTATATATGACCTTTGAACTAATCGGATGACTTTTATTTGCTTAGCTTCCTTGATAGTAAAATGTGGGTAATAGCACCAATCTTCTAAGTTTTTTTGTGGACTAAAATGACATAGTATTTATAAAGCAGTTAGCATGACTCCCAATATATAATGGATGTTATATGAAGGCATAATAACTTCCTTTTCCTCTATTTATTCATTATTTATATAAGGAAAAGCTTTCTAAGTTACAATCAATATACAAATTAACTTTTCAATTCTAATTGATTCCTAAATTGAGAACTGCTTATATGCCCACATATTTCTGATGCAGCATATAGATATCTATTTAAAGTATAATTTAAGGGCTAAAATTAGGACCTTAATATATAGAATAAGTCATTAAGAGTTGATTTGTATTTCTATTCAATAAAATGTTTTACAAACATTTACTGAAATTGGTTTAAAATGAACATTTATTCTCTTCTATTTGATACTATGCCTTTCTGAAAATTATAATTTTACTAAAATATGGATATACTTTAGACATGATGTTAAAATTCTAAAGTGCCATCTAACTCAAGCATGTTAGCTCTTACTGACAGACACTAATGAGTATAATAAACTAAGTTCAAACAAATCTGCCATTAAAGTTGACACTGAAAATGTAAACATGATTTTAATTGATGAACCAGTTAATAGTTCTTGCCTGCTCAATGATATTAGAATTGGTTCTGTCCTCACTCATTTTACATCTATCTATCTATCTATCTATCTATCTATCTATCTATCTATCTATAGATATAGTCATGATATTTCATTAATGCTATTTAAAACATTTTAAAATAGTACTTATGATTCTTTATAGTGCCTAGTTACTAAGGTTACATTCTATAGCAAGTTTTAATAAAAATTATAGGTACTCATTCACAATTAGGGTTTTATTTAAAGACACAACAATTGAACAGCAGACAAAAGGCAGTCTACTTCTCTTTTACTCCAATTATTTTTAAATTGAATAATTTCCTTAAAGATGCCATGAAATATATCATATGAGTAGCATCTGTCCTAATTCTGAGTATATGCAATTCTTTAACAACAGAAACTTCTCATTTATAGTTTCACTGTAATCAAACATCATGGCAAGGTTAGAATAAACATTAAAATGTTCAAGTAAATCTTAGTTCATTTTATCAATTATCCTATGAAGTCTGATCTTAAAGCATATGAGATACACTTATGCTGCCAAAAGTCTGACATACAAAGGATAATAAAACCATGTGCTTAGATTGAGACCGAGTAATCTAGGAATACATATAAAACTGTTTCCAAATGTCCCCAATAATATCAACTGTTTATACTAGAAATGGAATCACAAATTTTGGCTTGAATTCATAATTAACTGTTAAATTATAGACTTTTCCCCCAAAGAAAAAAAATCTGATATGAAATAAATGGAAAGAGAGATATCACCATTGGTTTTGCTGAATGCAAGGAAATGGTTTTACAAGTCAACATAGATTGGAACCATTGAGCTGTTAAATGGTAAAGAATTCAACAAGAAGATACACTGAAATTGTGGGAGAGCCTTTGCAGGAAATGCCAATAAATCCTGATTATTTCTTATCAGATTATTTGTTTTTCCTCCTAATTAATCAGAGCTAGTGATAAAAAGCATTTGTTGAAAGAATCATTACATCTTATTCATTTTTATGAACCCAGAAAGGTTCATAAAACTCTACCAACCAACCCAAGAAGTTTTCTCAACCAAAATTTTCCATAATCTACAGAGAGAATGTAGAAGTCACACACCAAGCATTAGAGAGAAATGACAACTTGACTTTGTTTTCATTGTCTAACACAGAATGTGAAACAGCAAGTGACTACCAGCGAATAGATATGGAATACTAGACATGGAAGCTAGATAATTCTTCATTCTCTTTCAAGTCAAGTCTTTCACATCAAATCTCCAATGCAAGCTTCCTTTACTACAGTATAGTTCAAACCACGAGACCCATATTAAAAACAAAACAAAACAAAATACAAACCTCTTCTGAAACCAAGTTATGAATATCTAGATGCATCTAGATGGCATTACATGTACATGTATATACATATATAGTTATTTAAATAGGAAAAAAACACAAATAAAGAATCTTTTCCCAGTGGATGTGTAGGGTAGATTTTATCTTAGAAAATAGTCTACTTATTCCCTTAGGAAATAGGAAATCATTAAAAAGAAAGCCTACAAAACAATTATAAAACAATTTAATTTTGTGAATTATTTTTCCAATCTTTTCTCTTTTAAGAGAGAAAAAAGCAATAGAATTAGAACAGATGCTCTCACATAGCTTAAGACAAAGAAGGACAGTTGTCCCATTTTTTATTGATCAACTGCTATTAAAATTATTTTTCCACTAGCAAGGTAAATCTTTAAAACATACATGCATGAGCCTCTAATAATATAACTCAATTTTGAAGAAAAATATTATCTGCCTGAAAAGTAGAATTTTTGAGGTCAAATGAGAATCCAGAGAGATGTCTTGAAGCACAATATAAACTTGGCAAGGGCTGTCCAAACCACCTTAACCTATTCATATTAAGAAAATAAGCAGAATTTTTCTACTTTATTTAAAAGAATATTAAGATCCATTTTCCTTAGTACTTAGTCCTGCCACAATTCTTATTTATCAACTTTGGCAGCAGTATTTTTACTAGGGATAAGAAAACATTGATGGCAAGTTATGCTGTTCTTCAACAAGAATCTTTTTAATCTAAAAAGTTAACATAATATTCAAGAATCTTCTATTTCCTCTTACATTTGCAAACAATATGAAAACAAATGGTTACATATGTAATTAAAATAAGAATTGTTAAAGTGCACAAAATCTACTTCTCCATTTTGACCAGACAGTTGAATTTCAATACATTTAAAAATTAAAAAAAAAAAAAAAAAGGTTTTTTGATCATTATTTCAACATTCTCACTTGGTTTAAAACAAAAGAGGTAAATATAATAATAAATTTACCTTGAGGGATTCTATATGATATCTTGGTGGAGTTTGTAATAATCAAGTCCTTTAACAATATGTTAGGATATTCTTATAATAGTTGGAGAATTTCTGAAGGAAAAAAAATCATATTACACCATTTAGCTAACTAAAACATTAAAAAAACTCTATGAATACAAATCTGAGACTAATTATGAATAAGACTAAATTACTAATGTTTCTTTTGTATTATTCTGTCATAAGATGTCTTCTTTCTACTTTTTCACCATTCAGAACATAGGGGCATTGATATCATGTGATTGTATGATCCCTACTGACTGATAAAAATATGAGAAATGCAATACAACTTTTTCTTGGACATATTTTGGTACTTAAGTTGTTTTCAGTCAATGGGCAATCAGAGGGCATTCAAATGATATCTTTACTCTGATGTTGGAAATTTGATATTAATTCATTTATGTATATTGAAACTGAAAAGATGAATATTGTTTTCCCCATTGTCCAAATTATCCCAACCAGGATTTTGACTAGGATAACAATGAAATTACAATGGGGAAGTCCACCTTTGTAAAGTATAGTTAATATGGAAAGCACCATATATATAACTGATTAATTTAAAAATATTATAATTTCACATCTCTACAATTTTTTAAAAAACAATACTTCTCTTTCCCTCTTCAATCTGGAAGTTGTTTCTCCTCCAATGAACTACAATATTTTATTATTATGTTTATTACATATAAATTATCATCATATTTTAGCATTAATGTCTTATATACTTCTACAGGGATACAAAGAAAGGTAGTATAGAGTAGTAAATAGAATACTGAATTTTAGACTTTGGACCTGGGTTCAAATCTTGCTCCAGATAGTTAGTTTGTGTGATCCTAGACAACTGACATTGTTTCTCCAAGTATGAGTTTCTGCATTTGCAGAGATGGAACAATTATAGTACTTCAAAAAATTGTGAGATCAATTCAGATCTTTAACCTACTTATTTCATTGTGTTGTCACATGATTCAATTTCTGATTCTGTTGTTGTTATTCAATCATTTCAGCCATGTCCAACTCTTTATGACCAATTTTGTGGTGTTCTTGACAAAGATACTTCAGTGCTTTGCCATTTCATTCTCTCACTCATTTTACAGATGAAGAAACTGAATTAAAAGGGAAAAGTGAGTTGCCCAGGGTCAGAGAACTAGTGAGGTTAGAGTTGAACTATATGAGGTTAGATTTGAACTCATGAATATGTTTTTCTGATTTCAAGTCTAGAACTCAAATCACTATGGCATCAAGTTGTTTCATTTTTCTCCTTCTTCCTCTTCCTCCTTCTCCTCCCTCTTTCTCCTTTCTGCTTCTTCCTCCTTCTCTTCTTTCACCCCCCTTCTTCTCCTCCCTCTTCTTTTTTCCTCATCCCTTCTTCCTCCTTATCCAGCTTCTTCTTCTTCCTCCCTCCTCCTCCTCCTTCTTCTCCTCAACATTCTCTTTCCTTGTATTTCTCCCCCTCCCCCTCCTCCTCCTCCTTCCCCTGCTTTCTCCTTTTCATTCTTGTTATTCTCTTGCTTCTCATTCTACTTCTCTCTCTCTTCTCTCTCCTCTTTTTTTCTCTCTCTCTGCCTCTCAACTTTTTGTTACACATATCCTGAAGATTAAGAATATTGAATAAGCTAATATAAACTAAAAACATTGTCCTTAAAGTTTTTTGTTCATTTATTTATTTCTATTGTGTACTGGTGATTTAGGCAAAGGACTAGTTTAGGACAATGGTCCAGTTACAATATATTGTATTGGTTGAATTCTTCAGGAAGTCTTGAATTAAGTATTTGTAGGTTGGCTATTTGTCTTTTCATGAAACAAAGTGACTTTATGGTAAGCAATTATGACAACCTGTAAAGTCCAGTAGCTCCCTGAAGGGCTCAGAATCAGCCAGAGTCAGGATAAGCAAAAGTTCTTGCCCCACGTTGGGTGCCAAAATGTGATGTTCTGTTGTCTCTAAATTGTTGATCATTTTCTTGGAGGCAGATTTTCTTGGGGAGCTTCTGGAGGCAGTCTTGGCTTTAGTTCCTGTCAGAATGTCACCAGCCAGCTTCAGTCTTTAGCTCCCTCTGAATCCAAATCCACCAGCCAGCTTCAGTCTCTAGCTCCCTCTGAATCCAAATCCTTCAGCCAGCTCGAAGGTATATGTGGGAATGAATCAGACTCTGCCTCCAAGAGTTTGGGATTGTGGGTTTCCCAGAAGTCAATCCTAGATGTGAATCTCCCATTAAGTCCATGATCAGGCTTTTCCTTTAGATTTGTGAATCTGCTGGACTTGCGAATCCACTGAATCCTAGCTCTGAATCTTCTTCAGCTTCCTCAGAGTTCTTCCCTTGACTCCCTCCAGACTGACTCCTTCCAGACTGACTCTCCCCACTGAGTCTTGGCTCCTTTTATCCTCCAAGAGAATGGGCTTGTGAAAACTCCTTACATAATCAATGAGAGAGCTCCTTTAAAGGTGTAAACTCCTTTCAGAAGTCTAAAGATGTAAACTCATTTTAAAGGTATGAACTAAGCATATTACCTTATCTCAAGTTCTGGCCCATAACATCTGCAAGAATCCTACCAACAACCAGATCATGTCTTTTCTAGAATAAATACTACATACATGAACTTTTTTGAAGCCTTCTTTCATATTGTCTGAAATTTTCTTACATAATATGTTTTCACTGCAAAATCTGTGATCTTTTATGGTAATCAAAACTAGGTGTGAATTGAAATTATGAAGTGCTCCATTTCTTTAAATACATTAGTTTAAAATTTCCATTTGTTAGAACTTCTTTTGGGTAAGGAAGTGTTAATTTTTCTAGACCTCTTTGAGATACTGGTCCTTCCACCCCACTTTAATTTGTACATTTTTTGAAAGGATACTTTCTTTCCAAACTCTTTAAGAAAAACATTTTAGGCCTAATTGCCTTAAATGATTTGCCCCACCAAGTCTTTTTGAGGATGTTGGTAAGTTATTCAACATATATTGTCATAACTTCCTGTATTATAGCTTAATGACAGATATAACTTTCCTGGGGAAGATCAAGATATTTATAAATATTGTCTTCATTCAATTGTTCAACTTGATTCCAATATTGAATCCCTGAGTCTAAACATTTCTTTGCCATTCATTGAGAATTTTACACTTAAATAAAAAAAAATCAGATATAATTTAAATAAGATTAAAAAAGATGAAGGAGGTATTAAAAGAGAATGATATTTCTATAGCATGATGTCATTCATGCATATGAAATGATTAGTAGCATTTTTTCTTTGACTCTCTTTGATTTGGAATCTACCTTTATGTCCATTTAGTAGAGATTTTTATAGATTTAAAGCTAAGTAGTATCAAAATGAGATGGAAAAAAATCCCTGACAATGTCATATTTTATAAAATTTATTCCAGACATTATTATATTGATGGAATTTTAAATAAAAAATGTTTTTCCAAATAGAAATTTAAGAAAAGTTCTCTTTTGAATATCTGTATAGCATGCATTAGTCGTATTTGTGGAAGTAAGTCAATGACTTTGATAATTCACAGAAATAGTACAAATATTTTGGAACTTTACAGAATCTTGTTAAATAATTACTAAATTGATAAATTTAGAATTCTGTGAAGAATATTCTTTCATGTGTTTGTTATAAAGACATCAACTTTTAAAGATTACTTGGCTTTAATATAATTTTTCAAGTAATTGTATCCATGTTATCTTTCTCAAAAAAGCCTGTCTACTCATTTTCTTTTCAAAATCTATTGAAATGTCAATCCTCCCATCAATTTGCTTCATTACTAGGCATAATATCTGAATTTTGTTTTAAGTGATGATTTTTTTTCTGACCTCAGATCCCTTTGTGTTTTAGTAGCTACTTGATTTTATCCTTTATTTAATTGAAAATTGGCTGAAGTATACATTTAGTTTTTTGAAATTGCCTTGTACTAGCTGAGATTAAGTGATAATATGCCTTGGACAAATAAATATGAATGAATTTGATTGGGGTGGGGGAGAATAAATAAAAAAAAAACAGAATGAAGTCATTGCTTAGAAAGAATGGTTTGTATACAATTTTATTACACTAAAATGTTAGTATATAGTAAAAGTATTTTATATCTATTTTTTCTCATCCTATTTTATGTGGTTCAAATAAACAATTTTGAGATTCAAATTATTATCCTGTTACTACTCACAGATTCAGTATTCTTTTCAGTAAAATATCTGTAAAAAGTCACCTATTTTTCATAGGTGTGGTGAGGAATACACACATACACACACAAACACACCCACATCTTCTCACACACATATGTATTTATGCACATGTATACACACACCTATATGAATGTATGTAGGTATGTATGTATGTATGTATGTATATATATATGTGAGTACAGTGCTTTGAAAACCTTGAAATCCTACATAAATGATAGGTCATATATTATATTCTTCATTAAGTTTACATTATTCAACATTCTATTTTTAGTGATTTTTCTATTTGAATAAATATTTACATAATCCACTAATAAGTAACTTAAGTTGTATAATATATGAAAAGATTGAAAAATCTATCAATCTATAAAATCTATAAATTCTTCAATTTAAAAGCAGATATGAAAATAAAGAATATAAAATAAGTACATATTTAATTTTTAGATATCATTTTCCCTATGTTGAGGTTATTTTAAAATTTCATCATATATTTATGGAAATGCTTAACAATATTCTTTGAATGAGAAATAAAACAATTTTTTCTCATAATACAATTGGACTATGTACTGTTCATACACTGTCTTTCCTTCTCAGCTTTACTACAACATAACATAGAATCTAATCCAATAAACATTTATATATACCTACTATGTGAAAGATAGCTTTCAAAGTTTGTGGAATATGAGGCATAAAGCTAAACAAAAAGAAAGAAACAGAAACATTTTTCCTCAATAATTTCTAAGAATTCTAAAGAATTCTTCTAAAGAAAGGACAGACAGGTTGATAAGATCACATAGAGATAGAAAATGATCTATGGAGAGTAAGATGTGATTCAGCATTTATTTCATGGCATGGCACAAATAATTGAAAAATAAGCTATGAAATGTCAATTGATTAAATTGTTATATATTTCCTATCTATTTTTCTGGGATGAATTCGTTTCTTGAACTCTTGGGGATAATCTCCTCTTGCCATATAATCGGGAAATTTTCTATTAGCTTTTGTATGAGGAGTGGACCCCTTTGCCTTATAAATCACAGCTAGACTAGAACCAGAACCAGGCAATGTGCCACATGAGAGGAACTTAATGTCATTCAAAACTTCTTGTTTGGAAGTTTGGCTAGACAACATGAGATATACAGTCAATGGTTTCAGCATTGATTGATGATGATGATTTATTGAATGCACTGTGGAAGTATTCAGCCTATTTCTCCAGCATCATGTTCCTATCACTAATCAATGCTCTATTAGCACTGAGTAGTTCAGCTGCATCATAGTTCTTTGGCCCAGAGATTGCCTTCAAGGGACCATAAAACACATTGAATTGTTACTATAATGTAAAACTTGAATTCCTTCTGTCTTTTTAATAAGTTAAGAAGCCTGAATCTCTCTAAGATTTACCTGTACTTTATTTTTCATAGAGGTAAATTCTTCCTTTTAGATTCAGATGAGCTATCCTACTAGCAAACCCTATGGAGTATTTAGCAACTTCTAAATTTCCCCATCATTTTCATCAAAGTATTCTTGATATTTGGGAGTGTTCTGGCCCAGATAAATACATGTAGTGTTGTAAACCAAATCTCTCAAAGTTGCTTCTTTTCATTGCTGCCAACTGTGTATTAGCTAAACTTTCCTTCCAAGTTAGCTAGGAACTGTTAGTCATAGAAAAAATGCTCTGATTTTTTAAAGTCTTCTGTTAGTCATATTGCCTTGAGAAAGACTAAATCTATGATTTGTAGGCATGCTGCAAATCACATTATTTTTATCACTCATATCCTTTCTCTTCTAATAATGACATAGTCTATTAAATGCCAACGCTTTAATAGTAAGACTGTTCTTACTTCAGTAGTAAGTCATAGTTCCTTCTTTCCAAAGACTGAAAGTATGTGGCTATTCGGGTATTAAAGTCACTCAGAATTTTCACCACATTGATGATGAGAGTCTTCAGGTATTTATAGAATTTACGTTGGCCTTATCAGGAATTTTCATGGTGGAAACAGACACTGAAATGATGGTTGCATTGTGCTTTCCTGTAGGGGCAATCATATTGTTAGGAATTTGGTGTTCACTCCTTTTGATAGGCATATAACATTGTTGATGATGCCAGGTTTATAGCAATCTCCGTCATTGCAGTCACTCCAGAAAACAAACAAACAAACAAACAAAAAAAAAACAAAAAAAAAAAAACCCTAACTTTGTTAAGTTGATCTTTATTTGTCAGCCTTGTCTTAATAAGGGCTATTTATTTCTGCCAAGTTCTCTTATAACAAGAACATTGTCTATAAGTTTGTGCACATTCTATGTAACAATAATGAGTAAAATAATCTCCTTATTCCATGAAATAAACAGTGTAGTTCAGCAAAAAGGCTTTTATAGTCCCAGAAGGCTGCCAAATCCAAGCGGTGCTCCATTACAGTGAGAAGACAACCCTCTAGTTTGTGTTGCCTGTGTGCAGTTATGAATACAGCTTGCAGTGTATCTGTATCTACTGCATTATCACTTGCCTATAATCACAGGATTTTGAGCTGAGTAAAAATGGTAAAAGGGTAAGGATGATATCTTTTGACTCATGCAAAATTACAATTAAGTAAAGTGAATTTTTGTGAAGTGCTTCATTTTACTCTCTCTTTCAGAGACATCAGAGTTCAGTCATGGAAGCTCAGTAAAGAGTAGATGACTTTAATGACTCTGAAATCTAACTAAGCTCTAAGCAATGCACAGTGCCTATTTTAACTACCTTCATAATCACTGGAAAAAAGTGTTTTCATCTGCCCATTCCACCAAGGGAAATTTTCTTTTTTCTTTTTTTCTTTATTATAGCTTTTTATTTACAAGATATATGCATGGGTAATTTTTCAGTACTGACAATTGCAAAACCTTTTGTTCCAATGTTTCCCCTCCTTTCATTTACTTCATTTACTTTGTCTATGGATTTATAATCTTGTCATGCTAAATATTTCTTCCAACAATGTAGATTGCAATACATCCTCAATCTCTCATTCCATACAAATCTTGTGATATTTCCTGATGAGTACTTCAGATTGATTGTTGACAGTATTGGTGGTCTTCTTCAAATGGGATACTATGTCTCAGTCTTCCAACATGTTTATCTCCTCTTTTGGACATACAGCACAATATTGATATCAAAGTTGAATATTACTCTTTAAGTAACTTTTACATTTTATTTCCCAATACTCTATTACTGGAAGAAATATTTGAATTGCTAGTAAAATAGTAAATATAAAAATTCTTTATATCAGAGAGTAATGTGAAATTGTGTATAGGTTCAAGCTCATTTCCAAGAAGCTCTACAAATTCTGTATAAACATTGAGTTAGACACCTACTTGCATAATCTGAATAGCAGCCATCTTTCATCTACTTAATTTGGTGTATGTGTATTGTGTTTTGCTTTTCTATGTAAATAGTTAGACTATCTAAGTACTTATATGTTTCATTTTGGTGGTACTATAGTGTTTGACACAATCAGTATAATTATGTCTTTCATTTGGTTTCTATGCTAGTCAACCACTAAAAGAAAAAACAGACAAACAACAAAAACAAACCACCCCATATTTGATGGTATCTTTCTGCTTTATAATTCACATATATATTATCAAAGTATTATTGAAAAAAGAACCATCAGACGTCCCACCAAGTGGCGGCGTGGAGGCAGATAGCTGCTTGAGCTCCACATTTTCTCTCAGAGCTTACTTCATGACAAGCCGCAGAATTAATGCTTGACCAGAAAAGAAACCCACAAATAATCACCAACAGAGGACATCCTTGAAATTCACCAGAAAAAGACTGTATTTGCTCCGGGGAGGGGACGAACAGACTGGGCACAGGCTGAGGGCAAGCAGTGAGATTGAAGTAGGCAGCTCACACTGCTCAGAACAGAGGGGGGAGGGGTACAATCTCTTCCATTTCTGCGAAAAGACTTTTACCCCAGAGTGGATATTCCATCTTGGCAGCAAGCCAGGAACAGCAGAAAAGGTGTAAACATCTCTTGGGACCCAGCCACCCCCACCCCCACCTGGAGTGACTCATCACATTCTTAGAGCTGCAGACTGCAGACTCAGCACAGCCATCACTGTCCTGTTAGTGCCTCTCTGCTGTCTCTGGCAATCTGTAGAGAAAGCCCAATAACACTATCCAGTCCCATCCCCCCGCAAAAAAAAAAAAAAAAAAACAGACCAATTGTTTCTCTTGTCAATTTGTTTTCTTCGATTCCCACTCTGACAAAATGAACAAAAAATTTAAAAGGGCTTTAACCATTGACAGGTTTTGTATGGAGAGAGAAGACCTCAAACAGTGAGGAAAATAAAAGCAGATTGTCTCCAGAGGAATCCCCTAAGGGGGATATGATCTGCTCCTCAATACATAAGACTCTCATAGAGGGAATCAAAAAGGCTCTCATAATAGAGCTAGAAGAGAAATGGGAAAAGGAAAGGGAAGCTTGGCAAGAGAGTCTGGAGAAATCATTGCACGCATTTAAAGACAGAGTGGATAAAGAAATCAAATCATTGAAAAATAAAATTAGTGAATTAGAAAAGGTAAACAACTCCAAGGAAAACAGGATTAGTGAGCTAGAAAAAGAAAGCAGCTATCTAAAAAAATAAAATTGATGAAATGGAAAAAATTTCCATAGAAGATAAAAACTCAATTAGACAATTACAAAAAGATATAAAAAAATTGAGTGAAGAAAATACATTATTGAAAATTAGACTCGAACAAGTAGAAATGAATGACTCAAGGAGAAACCAAGAATTAGTCAAGCAAAACCAGAACAATGAAACAATTGAAAAGAATGTCAAGTACCTTATTGGAAAGACAACAGACCTGGAAAACAGATCCAGGAAAGACAATTTGAGAATAATTGGACTCTCTGAAAAAATGTGAGGAAAAAAAGAGCCTGAGCACTATTTTCCAGGAAATTATCAAAGAGAACTGCTGAGACATTTTGGAAACAGAGAGTAAAATAGACATTGAAAAAATTCATTGATCACCTACTGAAAGGGACCCTAAAATTAAAATACCAAGAAATATAGTGGCCAAGTTCAAGAACCATCAGATGAAGGAAAAAATAGTGGAAGCTGCTAGAAAAAAATCAATTAAGATATGGAGGAGCCATAATAAGGATAACCTAGGATCTAGCAGCATTCACATTAAAAGAATGAAGGGCCTGGAATATGGTATTCCAAAAGTCTAAGAAACTTTGTATGCATCCAAGAATAACTTACCCAGCAAAAATGAGCATCATTTTCCAGAGAAGAAGAGGGACATTTAACGAAATAAATGAATTCCATCTATTCTTGATGAAAAAAACAGATCTACACAAAAAGTTTGATCTTCAAATACAGAATTCAAGAGATTTCTTAAAAAAGTAAAAAGCAATCTTGAAAACTATATTTCTGCCATAAAGATATGTAAAGAACACATGTATAATTTGTCCTAGAAACTAGAGGTAGAAAGGAAATTATATCATAAAAAAGGGCAAAATGGGTTGGTACTACATCACATTAAGAGGCAAACTGAGAGAAAGAAAGGAGGGGGATGAACATAGTGTGTATCAATAGACATATTCGATTTATGGTGAAACTTCTTCCACTTCATTGAAAAGTGGGAGTGAAGGAGTAAGCTAAGGGGAAGGGAATACAGAAATTGTGAGGAAAAGGGGTAAAATAGGGGGAGGAACTTTAAGATGGGGGAGAGATACTAAAAAGAGAGGGCTGTGACAAGCAAGTGGTGCTCACAAGTTTAATACGGTGCAAAGAGGGAAGGAAAGTAGAAAAGCATAAGCAGGAGTTAACAGGATGGCAATCAATATAGAATTAGCTATTTTAACCATAAAGAGGAAGCAGTTAGCAGACTGGATGAAAAGCCTGAATTCTACAATATGTTGTTTACAGGAAACAAACCTGAAACAGGGTGATACATTCAGAATAAAGGTAAAAGGGTGGAGCAGAATTTACTAGGTTTCAGGTGAAGCCAAAAAAGCAGGGGTAGCCATCCTCATCTCAGATCAAGCAAAAACAAAAATTGATCTAATTAAAAGAAATCAGGAATGGCATCATATCCTGCTAAAAGGTAGCATAGATAATGAAGCAGTATCAATATTAAACATATACACACCAAGTGGTGCAGCATCTAAATTCTTAAAAGAGAAATTAAGAGAGTTGCAAGAAGAAATAGACAGCAAAATTATAATAGTGGGAGATCTCAACCTTGCACTCTCAGAATTAGATAAATCAAACCACAAAATCAATAAGAAAGAATTCAAAGAGGTAAATAGAATACTAGAAATGTTTGATATGATAGAACTTTAGCAAAAACTAAATGGAGACAGGAGTACACTTTCTTCTCAGCAATTCATGGAACCTATACAAAAATTGATCATATAGTAGGACATAAAAACCTCAAAATCAAATGCAGTAAGGCAGAAATAGTAAATGCATCCTTTTCAGACCACAATGCAATGAGAATTGCATTCAATAAGAAGCCAGGGGAAAATAGACCAAAAATAATTAGAAACTAAATAATGTCATATTATTAAAGAATGATTGGGTAAAACATCAAATCATAGACATAATTAATAACTTCACCCAAAATAATGAAAATAATGAGACATCATACCAAAATGTGTGGGATACAGCCAAAGCAGTAATAAAGGGAAGTTTTATATCTCCAGAGGCCTACTTGCATAAAATAGAGAAAGAGAAGGTCGATGATTTGGGATTACAACTGAAAATGCTAGAAAAGGAACAAATTAAAAACTCCCAGAGACACTAAACTTAAAATTCTAAAAATAAAAGGTGAGATAAAAAAAAAAATCAACAACAACAACAACAACAAAAAAAAACTATTGGATTAATTAATAAAACTAAGATTGGTTCTATGAAAAAACCAACAAAATAGACAAACCCTTAGTAAATCTGATTAAAGAAAGGAAAGAGAAAAAGCAAATTGTTAGTCTTAAAAATGAAAAGGGAGAACTCGCCACTAATGAAGAGAAAATTAGAACAAGAGTTGGAGCTACTTTGCCCAACTTTATGTCAATAAATTTGATAACTTAAATGAAATGGAAGAATACCTTCAAAAATATAGCTTACCCAGATTAACAGAGGAAGAAGTAAATAGCCTAAATAGTCCCATTTCAGAAAAAGAAATAGAACAAGCTATTAACTAACTCCCTAAGAAAAAATCCCCAGGACCAGATGGATTGACATGTGAATTCTACCAAACATTTAAAGAACAACTAACTCCAATGCTATATAAATTATTTGAAAAAAATAAGGATTGAAGGAGTTCTACCAAATTCCTTTCATGACACAGACATGGTACAGATACCTAAACCAGGTAGGCTGAAAAAAGAGAAAGAGAATTATAGACCAAACTCCCTAATGAATATTGATGCTAAAATCTTAAATAAAATATTAGCAAAAAGAGAAAATTATTCCCAGGATAATATACTATGACCAAGTGGGAGTTATATCAGGAATGCAGGGCTGGTTCAATATTAGGAAAACTATTAGCATAATCAACTATATCAATAACCAAATTAATAAAAATCATATGATCATCTCAATAGATGCAGAAAAAGCATTTGATAAAATCCAACATCCATTCCTCCTAAAAACACTTGAGAGTATAGGAATAAATGGACTGTTCATTAAAATAGTAAGGACCATATATTTAAAACCATCAGTAAACATCAAATGTAATGGCGATAAACTGGAACCTTTCCCAGTAAGATCAGGAGTGAAACAAGGTTGCCCACTATCACCATTACTATTAAATCTTGTACTAGAAACACTAGCCTCAACAATAAGAGCCAAGAAAGAGATTCAAGGAAGAAGAGTAGGAAATGAGAAAATCAAACTATCACTCTTTGCAGATGACATGATGCTATACTTAGAGAACCCCAAAGACCCTGCTAAAAAGCTATTAGAAATAATTCAGAACTTTAGCAAAGTTGCAGGATACAAAATTAATCTCCATAAATCCTCAGTATTTTTATACATTACCAACACAATCCAACAGCAAGAGATACAAAGAGAAATTCCATTCAAAATAACTGTTGATAGTATAAAATATTTGGGAATATATCTACCAAAGAAAGTCAGGAATTACATAAGCAAAATTACAAAACACTTGCCACAAAAATAAAATCAAATTTAAATAATTAGAAAGACATTCAGTGCTCTTGGATAGGCCGAGCGAATATAATCAAGATGACAATACTCCCTAAACTAGTCTATTTATTTAGTGTTATACCAAGAAACTATTTTAATGACCTAGAAAAAATAACAACAAAATTCATATGGAAGAAGAAAAGGTCGAGAATTTCAAGGGAAGTAATGAAAAAAAAAATCAAATGAAGGTGGCCTAGCTGTACCTGATCTAGAACTATATTATAAAGCAGCAGTTACCAAAACCTTTTGGTATTGGCTAAGAAATATACTAGTTGATCAGTGGAATACGTTAGGTTCACAGGGAAAGATAGTGAATAAAAATAGTAATCTAGTGTTTGACAAACCCAAAGATCCCAACTTTTGGGATAAGAATTCATTATTTGACAAAAACTGCTGGGAAAACTGGAAATTAGTATGGCAGAAACTAGGCATGGACCCACACTTAACACCACATACTAAGATAAGATCAAAATGGGTCCATGATTTAGGCATAAAGAATGAGATCATAAATAAATTAGAGGAACATAGGATAGTTTACCTCTCAGACTTGTGGAGGAGGAAGAAATTTGTGTCCAAAGGAGGACTAGAGATCATTATTGATCACAAAATAGAAAATTTTGATTACATCAAATTAAAAATCTTTTGTACAAACAAAACTAATGCAAACAAGATTAGAAGGGAAGTAACAAATTGGGAAAACATTTTTACAGTTAAAGGTTCTGATAAAGGCCTCATCTCCAAAATATACAGAGAATTGATTCTAATTTATAATAAATCAAGCCATTCTCCAATTGATAAATGGTCAAAGTATATGAACAGACAATTTTTCAGATGATGAAATTGAAAGTATTTCCACTCATATGAAAGAGTGTTCCAAATCACTATTGATCAGAGAAATGCAAATTAAGGCAACTCTGAGGTACCACTGCACACCTGCCAGATTGGCTAAGATGACAGGAACAAGTAATGATGAATGTTGGAGGGGATGTGGGAAAACTTGGACACTGATGCATTGTTGGTGGAGTTGTGAAAGAATCCAACCATTCTAAAGAGCAATCTGGAATTATGCTCCAAAAGTTATCCAACTGTGCATACCCTTTGACCCAGCAGTGCTACTACTGGGCTTATATCCCAACGAAATACTAAAAAAGGGAAAGGGACCTGTATGTGCCAAAATGTTTGTGGCAGCACTTTTTGTAATGGCTAGAAACTGGAAAATGAAAAGGATGCCCATTAATTGGTGAATGGTTGGGTAAATTATGGTATATGAATGTTATGGAATATTTTTGCTCTGTAAGAAAAACCAACAGGATGAATACAGAGAGGCTTGGAGAGACTTACATCAAGTGATGCTGAGTGAAATGAGCAGAGCTAGGAGATCATTATACACTTCAACAATAATACTGTATGAAAATGTATTCCGATGGAAGTGGATATCTTCAACATAGAGAAGAACTAATCCAATTCCAATTGATCAGTGATGGACAGAATCAGCTACACCTGTAAAGGAACACTGGGAAATGAATGTAAACTGTTAGCATTTTTTGTTTTTGTCCCCAGATTATTTTTACCTTCCGAGATCCAATTCTTCCTTTGCAACAACAACAACAACAACAAAATTCGGTTCTGCACATATATATTGTACCTAGGATATACTATAACATATTTAATATGTATGGGAATGCCTGCCATCTAGGAGAGGGGGTGGAGGGAAGGAAGGGAAAAATTTGGAACAAAAAGGAGTAAAAGGGATAATGCTGTAAAAAATTGCCTATGCATATGTACTGTCAAAAAATGTTATAATTATAAAATTAATAAAAATAAATAAATAAATAAAACAAAAAGAAAAAGAAAAAAAGGAAAAAGGACCATCACATAATGTCTTTCAAGGAATTATTGTATGCTGCTGGCCAATGAATGGAATACAGCACTTAAGCCACTTTTTTTTTTTTAATTTGCACACACAAATTTTAATTTCTGTATTCTCTATGCCTTTTAATTAATTATGAGAGTATAAAATTATACTTAGATTACCATTCACAAAATACATTAATTAATTTCTCATTTTTAAACTTAATCTCATATCAATCCTTCACGTTTTATTCAAATAAAAAAAATACTACACAAATTTTGTAAAGTAGGGGGAAACAGGCAAAATTCTATATTGATAGCTATTCATTTTCTTAGTCAATCTTTTCAATGATAACATGGTACAAAGTTTTGCCCAAGTCACTCCTTTAAGCAGGTTTTTTTTTTTCTTATAAAATCTTGAGAATCAATTCTTCTCCAAAATTAAGTCACCTAATGCGCAAGATCATTTGATACAAAAATGTTTGTAGCAATTCTGTTTGTGATGGAAGAAAATGGAAATTGAAGTGGGTTCTCATACATTGGAGAATGGCTGAATAAGTCGTGTAATATTAATATAATTAAATATTATTGTTCTATATAGAAAAGATGAGCACACTGATTTCAGAATGACATGGAAATTCTTATATGAATTGGTGCTGACTCAAGTGTGCAGAGCCAGGCGAATATTGTATAGTGAGATTGTGTGTGAATAATGAACAACTATGGTAGATTTAGCCCTTCTCAGTAATACAATGATCCAAGACATTTCTAATAGACTGTGAGGGAACATGCCATCCACATCCACAGATAGAAGGATTGAGATTGAATACAGACTAAAACATAAAATTTTCACTTTTTCCCTTTCTCATGTTCTCCTTTTTGCTTTTGATTTTTATTTCACAACATGACTAATATGGAAATATTTTTAAAATTATATTCCATATAAGATAGTTTGCTATCTTGGGGTTGGAGGGGAAAGAAAGCAGGAAAAATATTTTCTTGTTCTTGTTATCCTATAAAGGAATCTTGTATCCGACATTCACTGCTGGCTTTTTGGAGACGATAGTTTTGTTCAGCCCTGGGACCAAACCATGGATCCATTTTGTTCTAGTAAATCTATCCCTTTCAAATAAAATATTAAATTGTTCTGTAATCTCTATCCTGCCTCAGTTTCTCCAGCATTACACTATGAAATCTTCCCTTGTTGCTCTTTCATAAGAATTTCACATTATAATCTGACTACTTATGATTCATCACTTTTCTTAATGTAGGTAAATTTAAATGTAATGGATAATAAATACAATTTAATGAATATTTTCTTTATTTTTAAATGAAAAAATAATGAAACTATTTAAAATAAATTTATAAAGGCTTAAATTGGATTTTACCATATCTGCTTAACGATGGATATTCTTATTATAATTAATTCAGTCTAGACACATTAACAAGGCAATAAGAAGTCTGGAATATGTATCCTTTATTTCCTGCATAGTCATCACAGGATAAATATACTAATCAACAATTCTTAAATCATATATAAAAGCTGTTCCTAACTATGCTAAAAGAGTTATTAAAATGTGCATACCCTTTGATCTAGCAGGGTTACTACTGGGCTCAAAGAAGGGAAAGGGACCAGTATATGCAAGAATATTTGTGATAGCCCTCTTTGTAGTGGCCAGAAACTGGAAACTGAGTAGATGCCCATCAATTGGAGAATGGTAGAATAAATTGTGGTATATGAATTTTATGGAATATTATTGTTCTGTAAGACATGACCAACTCGATGATTTCAGAACGGCCTGAAGAGACTTAACATGAACTGATGCTGAGTGAAATGAGCAGGTCCAGGATCATCATATACTTCAACCACAATATTATATGATGATCAATTCTGATGGACGAAGCCCTCTTCAAAAGTGAGATAAACCAAATCAGTTCCAATAGAACAGTAATGAACTGAATCAACTACACCCAGTGAAAGAACTCTGGGAGTTGACTATGAACCACTACATAGAATTCCTAACCCCTCTATTTTTGTCTGCCTATATTTCGGATTTCCTTCACAGGCTAATTGTACTGTTTCAAAGTCCGATTCTTTTTGTACAGCAAAATAACTATTTGGACATGTATACATATATTATGTTTAATATATTTTAACATATTTAACATGTATTGGTCAACCTGCCATCTGGGGGAAGGAGTGGGGGGAAGGAAGGGAAAAGTTGGAACAAAAGGTTTTGTAATTGTCAATGCTGAAAAATTACCAATGCATAAATTTTTATTAAAAATTAAATTAATTAATTAAAAATAAAAAAATAATTTTCAGAAACATAAAAAAAAGCTGTTCCTACTCAATTTTTATATGAAGAATAGGCAGAAAATGAATATTAGAGTCTTTCTCCTTCTTTTATCCAGTCCTGTAATTTGATAAAGGAATCATCCTGAAATAAAAGTCCATCTACTAATGCACATGGTTACTTATTCTGAAACTTAGAATATTATTAAGTGGTCTGTGCACTGATATATTTATTAAGTTACTATAGTATGTGTTAGAGGTGTTTGAGTCAATAAAAGAATTGAAAAAAAGCACACTATCTACTTTAATCATATTTGTATTCAATTAAAATCATTGAATTGTAGTAAGTTTGTTCCTGAAACACTCTTGCAAATAAGTGCAGATAGAACTAGAGAAGCTGGAAAACTATAGATTCAAAACACCTTAAATAGCATCATGAGGAATAAGCAATTAGGGAAAACCTAAATTACTAGTTATGTTTTCACAACTATTTAACATTTAAATAATTTCTACCTACAATCAGTAGTCTACTGATTGAAAGAATATAGAATTATAGATTTAATACTGGTAGGGACTTTAGAACCTACCCAGTTCAACTGTGCCTTTTTAGCAATGAGGAAGTTGAGATAAGATGATTTAAATGATTTACTTAAAGACCTATAACAAGATAATGTTGGAAGTAGGATATGAATCTTAATTACCCACTTTATTGAATGGAGTCATTCTGTTATAGGAATTATAGGAATGCTAAAACTATCATATGAATAAATCTAGATTGAAAAATATAATGGAGAATAGAGTTGTATGCAGCTGGGACTACTGAGATATCCTCTGGAGAGGTGAGATCTATCCCTGTTCTGCCTATAGATCCCTTGCTTCCAGGCACAGTAGACTTGACCATTTCACCTCCTCAGAGTACTTACAAAACAATGTTTGTCCATACCCTGATGTGGGAAATTGGGAAATGTATAGCTAATATCCTAATCACTAATACAGTACATAATTTGTTACTTATCACACAGGAGAGGCAGTAGCATCAGGTTTACTGATACACACTCCTGATAAACAATTTGGTGATATTTATCCAGATTTTGACTCCCCCAAACAGAATCCATGAATATTCTATTACAGCTGACCATCCTATTCTCACTATCTCTGTAAATGACAAAGTACTGAAAGGGTTGGTAGACACGGGTGCAGATTGTACAGTCATTAGAGGTGCCATCTGGCCCAGTCATTGGCCACAGATTAAGGCAGACATTAAGGCAGACA
This sequence comes from Sminthopsis crassicaudata, assembly GCF_048593235.1. Taxonomy (NCBI): domain Eukaryota; kingdom Metazoa; phylum Chordata; class Mammalia; order Dasyuromorphia; family Dasyuridae; genus Sminthopsis; species Sminthopsis crassicaudata. Next base: position 321,098,576 of record NC_133617.1, on the reverse strand, counting down.
CCTATCATAGGAGGATCAATAGCAGGTGAAATTAGTGTTAGCCCTTTGAGATGGATATTTGAAGGTGAAACAGGAGTTTTTACTCCTTTTGTAGTAAATAAAATCCCCAACAATCTATGGGGAAGAGACATCTTACAACTGTTAGGATTATAAATGAGTACTTTGGCTTTTTAGGCAGAGCTGCTGTTGAAAAGCTGCCTGCACTCTCACCTGTTCCCATTCAATGGAAAACTGATACACCAGTGTGGATGGAACAGTGTCCCTTAACAAGTGATACAAGAGCAACTTGACTAAGGATACTTACATCCTTCTTTAAATCCTTGGAATTCCCCTGTATTTGTTGTAAAAAAAGAAATCTGGAAAATGGAGGATGTTGACTGATTTAAGAAAAGTAAATGAACAGATGGAAACTATGAGAACTCTTCAGTCTGGACTTCCATCTCCTACTCAGTTGCCTAAACTAACAATAGCCTCTTTGGGTTATAGACACTAAAGTTTGTTTCTATTCTATCCCTCTATACATGGAGGATATGAAAAGTTTTGCCTTTTCAATACCCAGCATTAATTCAGGTGAGCCTTATAAAATATCTGAATGGACAGTTTTGCCACAGGGAAAGATAAATAGCCTTATTATGTGTAAAATGTATGTGGCTGCTGCCACATACTCCAGTAAGAAAAGCATTTCCAAAAGTTGTGTTATTACATTGCATGGACGATATTTTGGCACTTAAGGAGCAAATATTAGAAGCATGTCTACAACAGACCATAGAATCACTAAGAAACTACAAATTTCATATAACTCCAGATAAAATTCAGTAATGGTCCTTTTAAATATTTAGAATATGAAATATATCCTATGGTGCTTACAATACAAAAACTTTCTTTAAGAAAAGAGAAGTTGAACACCTTAAATGATTTTCAGAAATTGATAGGAAATATGTAATGGATGGAACCAGTGTTAGGCTTAACTACCTATCAATTACAATCATTATATGACATTTAAGGGAAGACAGTGTTTAAACTCACCATGCCAGCTTACAAAAGAAGCTCAAAAGGGTTTGGGAGAGGTTGAACTGGCTTTATTCAATGTGGTTGAAAGGATTACTCAAAACTCTTGGATATATCAATTTTTGTACCAAAGAGTCACCCACAGTAGTCCTTCCATCAAGGAGACAGTGTTATAGAGTGGGTGAATCTCCCAGCACAATCAGAACAAAGCCTTATTCCTTACCCAGTGTTTGTGGCTAGAATTTTATTAAAGGCCATTATGCGAGTAGTACAATTATCTTGGACAAGACCTGACAAGATATTCACCTTTTATAACAATGCACACATTAATGTCTGCTTTGATGCATCCCAGTGTGGCAAATTTTACACATGGGTCTCCATTAAAGATAACCTGCTATTACATAATTGGCAATGGATTTTTGAAGAAAAGGTTTCTAGGATTCCTCTTAAAGGACCAAGTATCTTTACAGATGTATCCAAATATAACATTTGTGCTGTATACTCCCATGGCTTAACTATAAAGAGAGTAGTAAGAGCGCCTTTTCAATCCACACAGCAGACCATATTGTATGCAATCACACTAGCTCTTACTTATTATCCAGGACATGTAAATATAATATTGTAGGTGTGGTACAATGAATTGCCACTCTCATAGTGGACTTGCAGGTCCTATTTTTTTATGGAAATTCAAAAGTAGATAGCCTTCTAACCATGTTAGCCAATACTGTTTTATTTCCAGCAGCCCAATAGTCTCATTCTAAAAATCATCAGGCTGCTTGAGCTTTACATTTGCAATTTGGTATAACAAAAAAGAGGAAGCTAGAGGTATAGTAAAAGCCCATACAACTTGCCTTCCTTTTCATCCTCCTATGCTTCCTCCAGGGAAAACCCCTCATGGTTTGAAACCCAATAAAATTTGGCAAATGTATATGACCCATTATAAATCATTTGGTCATCTATCTTTTATCCATGTTGTACTAGATACCTTTTTAAGAATTTACTTTTGCAATACCAGCAGCAAAAGAGACAGCCTGAGTGATCGCTGAATTCCTTATACAAGCTTTTGCAATAATGGGTGTGCCACAAGCAAAAAAAAACAGATAATGGACCTGCATATACTTTTAAATTTTGCACACTTTTGTGCACAGTATCAGATTTTAGACACCACAGTTATACCTTTTAATACTCAAGAACAGGCAATAGTAGAGAAGAGAAACAGAAACATCAAGATACTCTTCCAAAAACAAAAGAGAGGGGGAGCCAAAGGTAAACTTTTAAATTTAGCTCTTTACACTATTAATTTTTTGATTTTTGATAAAGATGCACTGGCTCTGGCAGACAGGTTTTATAACCCACTAACTGGGCAGTGTCCAGTGTGAACAGCTCCACTATCTTTGGATAATCACCAGATGATGTGGAGACATCCAAAAAGTGATGAATGGAAGGGACCAGACAGATTCACTGTTTGGAGGAGGGGGTTTTCTTGTATCTCTACAGATGGAGAAGGAATCAGATTCGTGCCAATGAACCGTATCCGCCTTGTCCATCAGAGAGAAATGGGAGAAGACTCTTGAAAGAGAGGAAAAGACCCAAGAAACATCAGATGTTTCCATCTCTTAGAACACGTACCACTGAAAGAGCCTGGAAGTTAACCCTATATATATGGAAATTAAGTCATAAACAACAAAAATTGTTAATGAGACTGACACAGGACTTCAAAACCTGCAGCATTCACTGGATTCTCTAACAAGTGAAGTAATGGGCAATAGATTGGTTTTGGACTATATTTTGCCTCCTGTAGGAGGTCTATGTGTGATTGTTATTTATACACCCTTATATATTTATACATGTATATTTATATTATATGTATTATATATATACATATTATATGTATATATATGTACATGTATATTCATATTGTTTGTTATATCACAATGTTGATTCATGTTATTTGTTATATCACTACTAACCAGTATTATATTACTATATGCTTGTATAATGCCTCCTATGCTGATGGATTTATGTATATTTATTTCAATTACTCTTCAGCCTAGAGGAAACCAGCTAACAATATCTGGTTTGACTTTCCATTTCCCTTTGGTGTTTTCACCTTCCTTCCTGAGAAGTCAAGGAGTATATGACCACCTGTGTTCTAAAACAAAAGAAAGTGGGAGATGTAGAGAGCAGGAATTCTGGATAAGTATACTTGAAACAAGGATACTTACAATAGGGTATTTACTCAGTGTGATTGATGAGCTAATAGTTCTCTAGTTTATATTTAATTAGTATTTAATATAGTGATGTAATGGTTCTATAATTAACACATGCTCAGTGTGCTCTAGTGATGTAATTGTACTAAGATGTATAAGGGCTGAGAGGACTTGAAATAAGCCAACTCAATAGAGACTCAAGTGTGTGTGAGCTTGAATTCAGACTTCAGACTCCAGAAAATTAGCCCGGACATTACACTTTTCTGTTTCCCTTCTAATCTTATATGCATTGATTTTGCTTTTACACAAACTTTGTAATGTAGTATAATTAGCATTCTCTATTTTGCATTTCATAATGTACTCATGTTCTTCTTTGGCCACAAATTCCTTCCTTTTCCACAGATCTGAGAGGTAGACTATCATTTGTTCTTCAAATTTGCTTTATAGTATAGCTTTTTATGTCTAAATCGTGAACCCATTTCAACCTTATCTTGATATAGGATGTTTGGAGTAGTTTAATGCCTAGTTTCTGCCATATTAATTTCCAATAGTCCCAGCACAATCTTTTTAAAGAAATGATGAAATTAAAGGTTGAGAGAGGAATATACCAGGGATCAGTGAAAGGGAGAAGTTGAATTATGTAAATTATTTGTCATAAAAAAGAGAGAAGAAAAAGCTTTTACAGTTGAGGGGAAAAGGAAGAGAGGAAGTAGAGTGAGTGAACCTTACTGTCATGAGTATTGGCTCAAATAAGAAATATACATACTCAATAGAGATATAGAAATATCTCTTACCTTCCAGGAAAATAGGAATGGAATGGGATAGTGGAGGGAGGGTGATCAAAGGGAGAGCATATTGGAAAAAGGAATGGTTAGTAGCAAAACACTTTTGAGGAAGGACAGGTTAAAAGGAGAGAGAATAAATTGCAGGAAATATGATTAGCAATAGTAACTGTAAAAAAATTCTGATAGAAATTTCTCTAGTAGAATATTATTGTTCTCTGAGAAATGATGAGCAGGATGCTCTCATGGAAAATAATAACTTGAAAGTTCTCCATGAGCAAAGTGAAATATATTGTACACAAAATTTTCTGGGATGACTAGCTGAAAGTGACAGTTATTCTCAGCAGTACAATCATCCACAACAACTCTAAAGGAATTAGGATGAAAAATTCTGTTCCAATCCAGGGAAGGAACTGATTCAGTCTGAATATAGATAAAAGTATTCTCTGTTTCTCTGTAATTCTTTTTATTTTTCACTTAATTTTTGAAGGTTTTTATTTTCATTAAGGTGGAAAATCTATTTGCAAATCTTTTGCAAAAAAGGGAGAGAATCTAGAACTCGAAAATCTTAAAAGCAAATGTAAAAACTGTTTTGTATGTAACTGGAAAAATATTAAAATCAGTAAATTAATCAAAAATAAAAAAGAATGTGCTTTTTCATCTCACCAAAACTAAAAGGGCAGCAACCACTCTTGTTCCAAATATATTTCTGATCAGTATAAGATATTGCACTTTCTCTGTTTCACATATATTTAAGCAACCTCAAAGAAGTTAAGAAATGCAGTAGATAGAACAAATGGGCCTAACATCTTGAGATCAAATACAAACTCAGTCAATTATTAGTTGTGTAAACTTGGGCAAATCTCTGCCTTCCATTATGGATACAATAAGAAGGAAGGAAAAAAATTATTCTATGTCTGTATCAGATACTATTATAAATGCTTTATAAGAATTATAGTACTCATTCTGTGAGGTAGGTAGTATGGAATAGTAGTAGGTAGTATCCTATTTTATCTTTGAGGAAAAGTTAAGTTACTTATCTAAGGTAACACAGCTATAACTGATGCCACATTTGAACTCCCATCTTTCTGACTTCATCCTTAATATTCTATCTACCTTGAAACCTATCAACTATCTCCCAGGTTTGATACAAGGATTATTGAAATAATTGTCAATTGTTTCTGAATAGTGCTTGGCACATAGTAGACATATAATAATGTCGTCTTCCTTATCATGTTCCTGAAGGTTACCATATCCATGCTGAATTTAATGCCAACATATAATCAGCATAAGGACCTCAGAAAAACTGTGCTCCAGGGGATCCAACAGATTCCAATCCCTAAATTACTTTCCAGGATAAGTAGAAACAATTTGCATAAGTAAATCTAAGGATCATCAAATCAAATGTGAAATTCATTATTCTTTATGATATTTGGCTGAAAGTGTCTAGTGAAAAACATTCTGTACACTGAGAGATCATGGAGCTCCTTTCTTTTTTTTTCCTTTTTTTCACTTTAATTATATTTATTATAATGTAAAATTTTTTGACAGTATATATGCATGAGTAATTTTTTTTAATAACATTATCCCTTGTATTCATTTTTCCAAATTTTCCCCTCCCTCCCTCTACTGCCTCCTCTAGATGACAGGCAATTCCATACATTTTACATGTGTTACAGTATAACCTAGATACAATATATGTGTGTAAATCCAATTTTCTTATTGCACATTAAGTTTTAGATTCTGAAGGTATAAGTAACCTAGGTAGATAGACAGTAGTGTTAAGAATTTATATTCACTTCACGGTGTTCCTTCTCTGGGTGTAGTTGTTTCTGTCTATCATTGATCAACTGGAAGTGAGTTGGATCTTCTTTATGTTGAAGATATCCACTTCCATTAGAATACATCTTCATACAGCATTGTTGTTGAAGTGTACAGTGATCTTTTGGTTCTGTTCATTTCACTAAGCATCAGTTGTAAGTCTCATGGAGCTCCTTTCTAAAGTCAACAAGTAACTTTCTGAATATGGGCTTTGCACCTTTTTCCTTAGTATTACTTTGTAGTAAAGGAGTTTAATATGGAATTTTTGAACTTGTGAATTTTTAAAAGACAAGGGAACACACTTTTATGAATCTGAGAGTCAAAGTGTACACTGAACTTTTAAGCCAGATAATTGATGTTTCCAGAACAAAAAATGCCATTTTGGAGTGATATTCAGGATGAGAAGATGATTGATCCAGAAGTTATACTGCATATAGATATGAATTTTGTAGGATCAATATTATGGAGAAAATGGGGATAAATCTGAGCTCTCTCTCTCTCTCTCTCTCTCTCTCTCTCTCTCTCTCTCTCTCTCTCTCTCTCTCTCTCTCTCTCCCCCTCTCCCCTTTCCAGAGTTTCTCAGGAATATAGATTACAGTGCATACAAATTTACATGGGAGGCAGAGAAGGATTTTATTTGTGTTGGGACTATAGTTTCAAAATAATTGTTGATAGAGTATATATGTTAAATTTTGATGCCCTAATAACAACCTTCCCTAGACCAAGTCTTTGTTAGGTGGGATTGTACTGGTTCATCTTCCTAATTACCACTCTAATTATGATAATCTCTTGATGTTAATAGCATCCACTGGATCAAAGAATAAAAGATTTAGAGCCTAATGACATTTAAATATCATCTAATTCAAACCCATTATTTAAAGATTGGCAACCTGGGGCTCAAATATGTGAAGTCATCCATCTCCATCATTGTATTTCCTACAGCACTGAAAATATCATAGTAAATAAGTAGCTAACCTTTTTTTTTTTCAATGCAGGGCTACTGATTCTAAATTCAGTGTTTCTTCTTCTATTAATAAGATTGTTTATCTATATACCAAGATAAGATCAAGATGGGTCCATGATTTAGGCATAAAGAATGAGATCATAAATAGATTAGAGGAACAGAGAATAGTCTACCTCTCAGACCTGTGGAGGAGGAAGGGATTTGTGTCCAAAGGAGAACTAGAGATCATTATTGATCACAAAACAAAAAATTTTGATTACATCAAGCTAAAAATCTTTTGTACAAACAAAACTAATGCAAACAAGATTAGAAGAGAAGTAACAAATTGGGAAAATATTTTTATAGGTAAAGGTTCTGATAAAGGCTTCATTTCCAAAATATATAGAGAACTAACTTTAATTTATAAGAAAACAAACCATTCTCCAATTGATAAATGGCCAAAGGATATGAACAGACAATTTTCAGATGATGAAATTGAAAATATTTCTATTCATATGAAACTGTTCCAAATCACCACTGATCAGAGAAATGCAAATTAAGACAACTCTTAAGATACCACTACACTCCTGTCAGATTGGCTAAGATGACAGGAACAAAAAATGATGAATTTTGGAGGGGACGTGGGAAAACTGGAACACTGATGCATTGTTGGTGGATTTGTGAAAGACTCCAACCATTCTGGAGAGCAATCTGGAATGATGCCAAAAAAGTTATCCAAAAGTGATCCATCAGTGCTACTACTGGGCTTATATCCCCAAAAAATACTACAGGATGGAAAGAGACCTGTATGTGCCAAAATGTTTGTGGCAGCACTTTTTGTAGTGGCTAGAAACTGGAAAATGAGTGGATGTCCATCAATTGGAGAATGGTTGGGTAAATTATGGCATATGAATGTTATGGAATATTATTGATCTGTAAGAAATGACCAGCAGGGTTTAATATTAGGAAAACTATTAGTATAATTGACCATATTAATAATCAAATTAATAAAAACCATATGATCATCTCAATAGATGCAAAAAAAGCATTTGACAAAATCCAACATCCATTCCTACTAAAAAATTCTTGAGAGTATAGGAATAAATGGACTATTCCTTCGAATAATCAAGAGCATATATTTACGACCATCAGTCAGCATAATATTCAATAGAAATAAACTGCAACCTTTCCCAGTAAGATCAGGAGTGGAACAAGGTTGCTCACTATCACCATTACTATTCAATATAGTACTAGAAACACTAGTCTCCTCAATAAGAGCAGAGAAAGAGATTCAAGGAATTAGAGTAGGAAATGAGGAAATCAAACTATCACTCTTTGCAGATGACATGATGCTATACTTAGAGAACCCCAAAGACTCTGCTAAAAAGCTATTAGAAATAATTCATAATTTTAGCAAAGTTGCAGGATACAAAATAAATCCACATAAATTCTCAGCATTTTTATACATTACCAACACAATCCAACAGCAAGAGATACAAAGAGAAATTCCATTCAAAATAACTGTCGATAGTATAAAATATTTGGGAATATATCTACTAAAGGAAAGTCAGGAATTACATAAGCAAAATTACAAAACACTTGCCACAAAAATAAAGTCAGATTTAAATAATTGGAAAGACATTCAGTGCTCTTGGATAGGCCGAGCCAATATAATAAAGATGACAATACTCCCCAAACTAATCTATTTATTTAGTGCTATACCAATCAGACTCCCGAAACTATTTTAATAACCTAGAAAAAATAACAAAAAAATTCATATGGAAGAATATAATGTCGAGAATTGCAAGGGAACTAATGAAAAAAAAGTCAGAGGAAGGTGGTCTAAGTGTACCTGATCTAAAGCTATATTATATAGCAGGAGTCACCAAAACCATTTGGTATTGGCTAAGAAATACACGGGTAGATCAGTGGAACAGATTAGATACAAAGGACGAAAAAGGGTACATCTATACCAATCTAATCTTTGACAAACCCAAAGATACCAACATTAGGGATGAAAATTCATTATTTGGAAAAAACGGTTGGGAAATCTGGAAATTAGTATGGCAGAAATTAGATATGGATCCACACTTAACACCATATACCAAGATAAGATCAAAATGGGTCCATGATTTAGGCATAAAGAATGAGATAATAAATAGATTAGAGAAACAGAAAATAGTCTACTTCTCAGACCTGTGGAGGAGGAAGGAATTTATGACCAGAGGAGAACTAGAGATCTTTATTGATCACAAAATAGAAGATTTTGATTACATCAAACTAAAAATTTTCTGTACAAACAATACTAATGCAAACAAGATTAGAAGGGAAGTAACAAATTGGGAAAATATTTTTAAAGTTAAAGGTTCTGACAAAGGTCTCATTTCCAAAATATATAGAGAACTGACCCTAATTTATAAGAAATCAAACCATTCTCTAATTGATAAATGGTCAAAGGATATGAACAGACAATTCTCAGATGATGAAATTGAAACTATATCCACTCGCATGAAAGAGTGTTCCAAATGACTACTGATCAGAGAAATGCAAATTAAGACAACTCTGAGATACCACTACACACCTGTCAGATTGGCTAAGATGACAGGAACAAATAATGATGAATGTTGGAGGAGATGTGGGAAAACTGGGACACTGATGCATTGTTGGTGGAGTTGTGAAAGAATCCAGCCATTCTGGAGAGCAATCTGGAATTATGTCCAAAAAGTTATCAAACTGTGCATACCCTTTGACCCAGCATTGTTGTTATTGGGCTTATATCCCAAAGAAATACTAAAGAGCGGAAAGGGACCTGTATGTGCCAAAATGTTTGTGGCTGCCCTTTTCATAGTGGCTAGAAGCTGGAAGATGAATGGATGTCCATCAATTGGAGAATGGTTGGGTAAATTATGGTATATGAAGGTTATGGAATATTATTGCTCTGTAAGAAATGACCAGCAGGAGGAATACAGAGAGGCTTGGAGAGACTTACATCAACTGATGCTGAGTGAAATGAATAGAACCAGAAGATCGCTGTACACTTCAATGCTGTATGAAGAGGTATTCTGATGGAAGTGGATATCTTCAACATAAAGAAGATCCAACTCACTTCCAGTTGATCAATGATGGACAGAAATAACTACACCCAAGAAGGAACACTGGGAAGTGAATCTAAATTGTTAGCACTACTGTCTATGTACCCAGGTTACTTATACCTTTGGAATCTAATACTTAATGTGCAACAAGAAAATGGTATTTACACACATATATTGTATCTAGGTTATATTGTAACACATGTAAAATGTATGTGATTGCCTGTCATCGGGGGGAGGGAGTGGAGGAAATGGGATAATTTGGAAAAAAATGAATACAAGGGATAATGTTATAAAAAATTGCTCATGCATATATACTGTGGAAAAAAATTCTAAATAAAAAAAAAATGTCCAGCAGGATGAATACAGAGAGGCTTGGAGAGACTTAAATGAACTGATGCTGAGTGAAATGAGCAGAACCAGGAGAACATTATACACTTCAACAACAATACTGTATGAAGATGTATTCTGATGGAAGTGGAAATCTTCAACATAAACAAGATCTAATTCACTTCCAGTTGATCAGTGAGGGACAGAAATAGCTACACCCAGAGAAGGAACACTGAGAATTGAATGCAAACTGTTTGCACTACTGTCTTTCTACCCAGGTTACTTATACCTTCGGAATCCAATTCTTACCATGCAACAAGAAAGTTGGTTTTACACACATATATTGTATCTAGGTTATACTGGAACACATTAAATATGTATGGGTTTGCCTGCCTGTCATCTAGGAGAGGCAGTAGAGGGAGGGAGGGGAAAATTTGGAAAAATGAATACGAGGGATAATGTTGTAAAAAAAATACCCATGCATAGATACTGTCAAAAATTATAATTATAAAATTAATTTAAAAATTTCAAAAGAAAAAAAATAAGATTATAACCTCAAGAAGCTTATAGTCTTGTATAATAATAAGCTGCAACCTTTAAAAAAATGAGACAAGTTAAAGCTATGTAATTTGGGAAAGAACTATTTTTGGCAAATTTATTCCATTACTTTTAACTGGAAAACTGAAGGTCAACTGAAAAATGTGGAGACTAAAGAAGTAAAAGCAATAAATATAAGAAATGAATATTTTGTTAAGCCATTAAAGAAATTAATAATATAGCTTGGTAAATTTATATATTGATGGAAACAAATCCAAAGGTATTCATCTCATTTTTTATTTTTCCCAATAGTGGAAAAATAGATTATGGAAAATAGATTTCAATGAAAAGTCATCTATCAGAAAAATTATTCTGCACCTCCCACAACTACAATTTTACTTTAATTTAAAATTGTTTTTGTTATGAATAGAGAGGAAGATAATAGAAAGGAAGATTCCACTATATCAAAAGATGAAATAAACTCTTTCCCAGGATAGACAATTGAGTTACAGAAGTGATTGTCATATTATTACTATGTCATTAATGTCAGGGTACCATAGATCCATATAGGAATGTCTTTCACTTCTTATAATCAAATAACTAGCCTAGAAAAATCCAACTCGAGTGATGTTTAAAATTTGATTAGCAGTTGATCCAATAGTGGAACTCTTGGAGAGATGCCTGTATAACTGTTTTCATATGCTCCATAAATTCTTGATTTCCAATTAGAATAATGATGATGATGATGATAACCTTATTAACTTCAAGCCAAGGACCTATAATTTCAGTGTTATGAATTTTCCTTCTACTGAGGCAAGCAATATCTCTAAAGCCTAGTAAATGTTCTTCCAGAAATAAATATGGATAAAAAAAAAGAAAAGCACAAATGTATGGCCTCTTCAAATTTCTCACCTACTACAAACAAAAATGGCTTCTTCAAACTTCTCACCCATTATAAACACAAAACAATGAAATTTCATTTTCAAGACATGGGAAAGCTGAGGTGTACAACATTAAAATGATATGATCATGACCACTCAGCTAATACATAATGCTCTCATGATGATTCAAACACATTTCTTCTTCATCTATGGTCCATAATCTTTTTTTTTTTTTCTTCTATATGATGGGACCTCCTAGCATTTTGAGTCTGTCTGTTTCTGTCTCTTGTCTGTTTGTTGATCTGTCTCTTTCTATATTATTCATTCATCTTTCAAAGAATGAACCACATTTTGGGAAGATTTTTAAAAGCTGTATTATATTAGTTCACAATTAATGTTAAACTTAATTAAGAGAAAAAACTTCACTAGTCTTTTGCCAGATGAAATTCAAGTGATACTTCTGTTTTATTTGAATTATGTTTTATCATTTTCCACAGGAACACATACATATTTTAACATATACTTGGCCAACATCAAATGATTTAATCTATGTTACATCATACCCGTTTCTCATCAGTAACCAGTCAATGTATGCCTTTCATAAATCAATGGCTAGTATTCCTAAATAACTACGTGTGAGTTTTAGACTGGAACTAACTGACTTTGGTGCTAACCTGAGTTTTGATTGGAAACAATTACTTGTCAGAAATAGCAAATATTGCTAATGTTGTTATATTGGATATTTTCCATCATATTTGCTCAAGTGCTGCAGAGAAAAAGTATGCTCAAGTTTTGTTGTTGTTGTTGTTGTTGTTGTTTCCCCACTCAGTAGAAGCATTATTGTACCTTTGTTTCTGGAGACACCTATAGGGATCAATTAGCATTAAAGAAAACTAGCATCAACATTAAGGAAACGACAGAGGAAAATCGATCTATTCTTAATGCTACAATTAAGTTGTACTAAAATTATTATATTTTGCTAAATAGAAAAGGAAAAAACAAAGCAATGCAAAAACACTAATATTTGCATTGTTAGAAAGACTTCAAGATATCAATTGATAACATGCAGCACTAACACTTTCAAAAGGAAGTAAAAGAAAAAAAATCAATCAATATAACATTGTAAAGTTCCTAATTTTATCTTAACAAAAGTCAAGAATATAAATGCTGAATACTAAATTCTCACTGGTCTTTGAAACAGAAATCTATTCAATTCTTGGTTCTCACAGATAATTTAATTGTTCAAATAGTTAAAGGAAAGATTTGGAGTGGGTATTTTCTTCAAGTGTCTAGAATAGCCAGAGGAAATTTGTGCCAAGATCGATCATGTCTATTGTGGTAACAGACCATGTTGTTTTCATGTGTCAAAACGCTTCAGTAGTAGCAGAATATCATTTTTATGGATCTCTTTTAAAATATTATATCTTATTGGGCAAAATATTTTAGTACCTGCAATAACATACTTTAATATTTGCAAATGTTATATCATTTGAAATGGCAGTCAAAATGTTCACTTCTCACCCAGTTTCCTATCCACCTTAACTCCTTAACTGCATTACCCCCAGATAGGTTTTGGAAGGGAAAGTGAGGCAGATGACTTCACATATTTGTCCCTCATTTAAATCCAATTCTCTAGCATGTCATGACATCACCTCCCTGATATAATGTTTTTCTTCGAAAACAAAGTACAAAACAAAAGAACAATACCTCCACACTATTTTCTACCTCCATTTTAGGTGTAGCTTCAATGTGAGCACTTTGAGCATAAGAACTGTCTTGTTTTCTTCCTTCTGTGTCTCTGACTTTTAGTACAATATTTGAAATCTTGTAAGGGCTTAAATATTTTACATATTTCTCTATCTAATACAATTTATATTTTCTTTTAGCAAGGCAGAAGGTACTATACTTGGAAAGTATAAAAATAGATTGCATCTTGAGACAGAAAATAATTGTTTTTTTAAATTGATCTAGAAGCTAAAAATCTATATCTGAGTATAAGGCAAACTATTCACATTAGAGCAATAGCTAAATAAATATGAAATCATAAGAACAAATAGAAATACAATTTGATGTATAATTATAAAACTCACTCTAGCCTATTTAATTTAATGTTAATACAAAAATGAGAAATAAATAAAATATATAAATCAACACAATTTAGATTATTGTCATTTTTAGTAACTTTAAAAGATTTTAAAGATTCATTCCAAGGAAGACCAAAAGAATTTAGAAATTCTGTCAACTAGTCATCTTTTAGTCCCCTTGATAATGAAAGACATGTGACCAAGCAACACTAGGATACAATACTAACTTATTTGCCCTTTTTTGGGTTGAAGACTAAGGTATAATAACATGAGCAGCATTTTTTGAAATGTAAAAGTTGGAAAGAAAGAATTTATAAAATGCTTGATAAGACAGACTTAAACCAGGTTATCCTGAGAAAATTTAGGCATGAAGCTGGAAAGAAAATGACAAAGATGAATAATGGAAAATATCTGTCAAGAATTGTTAAGTTCTTACTATGTGCTAATGAGATAATGAGATATTAGGTTCTTACTAAATGCTAAGTTGGTACTTAACAATTCTCTAGTTCCAGCCTTTATTGGGAGTTTTACTTCTGTGAACTCCTGGGGAGGAGCTTGCATGCTTAGGAGGAGCAAGTTCATTGGTTGAAGTAATTTTTCCCAGAAGCCCTTGCATTATCCCACGCCCATTCTCTGGGAGGATAAAAGAGGGAGGGCACTTGAGAGATAGAGTCTTGTCTGGACCAGACTTGAGGCAGCTCTCTGGAGGAAAGAGGAGTCTCTGGTCTAGGCCAGAGTTGTCGGCAACTGCCTGGAGACAAGAGCTCTCTACAGGAAGAAGAATCTGTCTGAGAGATTTGAGTTGACACAGCAGATCTCCTCCCAGAGAGCCATCGGCAGTTTCTGGAGACAACAGCACATTACAAAGAATACTATAGAAATCTGTCATTTCAGTCCATTACAGTGAAATCATCAGACTTAGTCACTAGTGCAGAATAAGAAATTTGAAAAACCTCTAAATTAACAAATATAGCTAAGAATAACAACAAAAAATAAAACAAATTCATACAGAAAATATCTATGCCAGAAAAGTTACAATACTGAGAACATTCAGGAATTGATAGGTTTAAAATGAGGGAATGAATGAAAAAGTCATAGTCATTCTTATTATCAAGAAAAAAAGCAATTGTGAAAATAGTAACAAATATTGGCGCATCTGTCTTTCATCACTGTATGATATTTAAAGAGGATAATTTCCTTGAGGCCTGATCATGGACAAAAGTATGTGAATAAATTTTGAGTGATATTACCTTGAAACTATAAGTATACATTACTGAATGCATACCTGATTACATTTTGCTAATTATTTTAAATCCAAAAAAGACAATTTCATAAAACAAAATGCTACTACAAAGACTTTTCTTGAATTTTATATTTCCCTTGTACATGGTAAAGGGATATTAGATTCCTTGAAAGGAATCTAGCATAGTAGACTTAGTGTTGTATATGCTCACCCAATGTACAATTCACATTCAATGCAAAATTCAGTTGGAAGAAAGATTCCATGTAGATGATAAAATATTACAGTTTTTTAAATATATGTATAGCATTGTGCAAATTGTCTCATGTTGTGAAACATTCCAGAATTTAATAAGGATAAAATAAGGATAAAAATCACCCAAAAGTTTTGGCCCAACTATTCAAATAAAAAAGAGAAATAAGTTTACACTGTCTGTTGCTGACATTTTAGAATATGCATGTAGCCATATGGACATATGTATATATCATTGCATGTATCTTAAAGAAATATTACAGATAGTGAGTTGAATCAATAATTCAGTGAGTTTGAGTGTTTTCAGGAACTTGCATGGTTCTTTTGAGAATCATAATTTTACTTGGTCATAACTTAGTGCTGTTGTATAGAGTATGCTCAGGCTGGTAGGCTATTTCTTTGTTTCTCAGCACTAAACTTAAGCATATGGGAGTCTGTTTGCTGTAAGCTGCCTGTTTGCCCAGTGCTAGGTTGATGCACAGCATGTGGAAGTCTGGCATTTGGAGGTTGCCTGTTTGCTAGGGACTTTCCTGAACTACTTGGCAGTTCTCTGTGCTAGATTTTGCCCATTTCCCTTCCTATCCAGAGGCATGTGAAAGGAGCCCTGGTTTTGGTGTTTACCTGCTTCAATGAACTTGGGCTCAGGATTTCCCATTGATTTGCTAAGGTGGCATCTGGCTTTCTGGGTTGTGTCTCTTTTTATTGAACCACCTTTCTTTCTGATCTTTTCAAATTTCTATAACTAAATTCTATTCTATTATTTCACCTATATTTTTCTGGTTCTCTTATCCCAGGATTTATGTGGGGAAATATTTTATCATTGCTTGGAGGTGAATATTTGAGCATTAGCATGATTTGCTGCTTACTCCATAATCTTGGCTCCTGAAAGTTCCCTGAATTAAAAAAAATAAATGAATAATGAAATATGGAGTCTATAGAGTTGTCCTTTCCTCAATTTTTATTAATAGAAAAAGATTATATAAACCCAAGTTTTTTTTTTTATTTCTCTAATTTTTCCAATCAATTGTGTAGATCTAGAAGAAAAGTGAAAGATCATTGAATATAATCAAGTATAATCAAGTAGTATGTATGAAAATGTATGTAGTCCTAATACAGATGCTATTATCAATTTTCTATTCATCTTCATAATTGAGCAATGCAGGAATCTGAGGAAGTGTATATTGTTTTCAATACTGCAAATGAGAGGAGGTGTGCAGATATATTTATATTCATAGTCTAGAAAGTATATGTTCTGGATAGTTTATAATGAGATGACTGACCTGCAAAAAATAAAAATTTAGCTATATAAAGATATTAATATACTAGGTAAAATAAAACATTGAGTATAGAAAAAATATTATTTTCTTTCCCATCACCAACTTTTAAATATTCTATTAGTTATAAAGCATACTTATCAGTAAATTAATTTAATCATTGTATTCCTTTGAGAAAAATTAATACAGTAGATTTTTTACAACTCATGTTTTCCTATATATATGTATATATATACACACACACACACATATATATATATATATGTGTATATTTAATAAAATCCAAAAAATATTTATTGTCAGTGGTGTACTAGAAGAAAGAGCTTTAGATTATACATAAGTAATATAAAATATCTTTTGGATTTGACAAGCCCTTCCATCTTTATACCTGTTTCCTCATCTGCAAAATGAAAATATTATATTCAGTGATCTTTCACTTTTCTTCTAGATCTAAATTCAAATATCTTGAGATTCTTTAATTGAGGTGTTTTGATAATGCTAATAATCAAAATTTATTTTTAGCAAAAGTAATATATATATGTATATATATATGCATACATATATATATATATGTATATATATATATATATATATATACATATATGAAATATGCGTGTGTTTCTGTTATATGTAGGCTTTCTTAAGAGGAAGGAAATCCACATTGCTGGTGCTCCTGGGGGTTTATACTGGAGTAAATATTATTCTTATAACAGGACATTGATAATGCTGAATATTTAATACAGAACATTTTGACTGAATTGCTGTGAGAGTCATCACCAACACATCTACATTCCATAATATAATTAGGATTTTAATGAATAAATAACCCTTTGCTCCTTGTTACAAGGTGTTGTTCAGACATTAATGCAAGGGTCATTTGTGAGCTAATTTGGCTATTGCCCTGAAATGATTGGGTTGTTGAATTGTGATAAAGGAGGAAATCATAAATTGGATAAGAATTTTAATGATAATTACCTTCATTAGCTAATGAGATGAGCTAATTACATCCTTAAATGACAATGATTTAGTAAGACTGCCATAAAAGGTCTCAGATAGCAGTGTATAGGCTGTCCACCTTTTTAGCAGTTTTTTTTTTTAATAGTATAAACAGAGGCCTATTAATTGAGTGGCAGTCTTCAGTGGAGTTTATTGTCTACATACTATTAATTAAAATTGGCACTATAAATTATGCTGTGCCAGAATGTCATGAGAAATATGGAAAGTAATAGGTGATATCATAAAAATACAAAACAAAACAAATAAAAAAACATTTTTAAGTCAACAGGTAATAAAACAGGCTAAAATATATATCCTTAAAGTGACCATACAGCATGTTGAAGCTAAAATTCTAGAATTTATATTAAACAGAAATACTTATAAATAATTGTCTCTAAAATGAAGCTGTCATTCCTTGCATTTATGCAGAATATTTCATACTTACTGAGTTCATTTTAGATTCTCACATTATTCCAAGAAAATTCAGGTCTATGGTTCCTTCTTTTCTAATATAGAATAAAAAGGAAGGAATGATAAAAGGAAGGAAAGAGGAATGAAGGAAGGGAGGAAAAGCTTTCTTAGCTTACGAGGGATAAATTGACCAGTTAGGATAACCATTTAAATATAAAATAAGAAGAAATTACACATTTTGCTGTGCAAAAGATCTCATAATACTAAAAGCATGTTTCAACCCCAGAATCAAAAATACTAATTGCTATTTATGAAGAAAATATCATTGTATTCTTAAAATGTTGACATTTTTCTTAGATTAAAAAGAAAACAAAAAGTTTAAGGACCATCATCACTAAACGAAAATCAATTGTTTTTTTAAGTTTAATAGTTTTTATTTACCAGGTATATGCATGAATAATTTTTCAGTACTGACAATTGCCAAACCTTTTGCTCTAATTTTTCCCCTCCTTCCCCCCCACAGATGGCAGGTTGACCAATACATGTTAAATATGTTAAAGTATAAATTAAATACAATATATGTATACATGTCCAAACAGTTGTTTTGCTGTACAAAAAGAATTGGACTTTGAAATAGTGTACAATTAGTCTGTGAAGGAAATCCAAAATGCAGGCGGACAAAAATAAAGGGATTGGGGATTCTATGTAGTGGTTCAAAGTCATCTCTTAGAGTTCTTTCGCTGGGTGTAGCTGGTTCAGTTCATTACTGCGCTATTGGAACTGATTTGATTCATCTCATTGTTGATAATGGCCACATCCATCAGAATTGATCATCATATATTATTGTTGTTGAAGTATATACAACGATCTCCTAGTCCTGCTCATTTCACTCAGCATTAGACGAAAATCATTTTGAAAAAAAAAATTATTAATTGAGAAAAATATTTAGACAGGAAAAAATTGTTTCTTTTGAATAGAGCATTCAATGCAGACATTATTCATATTTTCCTCACATTAAATATTCATTAATTGCTTTGGTTTCATCACAAAATTCAATGGTCCATGAATGTTCACAATATTTTCTCATGTACCATGAATATGCATTATTTTACTGCACAATGTCCAAGATATAGTTTAGTTATGCATATTTATGTTCTTTATATAGAAGCTATGAAATCTAATAATACATTGTACACCCTACATTGACAGTTTTCTTGCTATAGGTTCTGAGCCACAATACACTGCAGAAATTACTACAATTTGTCATGGGCTTTAGTGGTACATTACCTGCTCCTATCAACTTACATGCCCTTTCCCCCATAGAGTAAGGTTTATTATTCCATTTTCCAGTCGAATGCAGAAAGCAATCTATAGCTTTTTTTTTTCTTTTCCTTAGTTTCTTAAAATGATGCAGGAAGAGCTCCATTGCTAGCATATCCTTAATAGTAAAATGTTTCAAATTTTAAATTTTCAAAGAGAATTATATAAATATATAGCATATGCTCCTTTCCAGAAATATAGTGATTTCCAACATTTTCTTAGCACTAATTTTATCTGCCCTTAAGCCCTCATACCTCAAAAATATTTTGTTCATACTGTTCCTCCATCCCAGTATAAAAGCAGTCATTAAACAATGGAATCTTATTCTTGTCCCTCTGGGGCTTGGTAAATTCATAAGTCACATTATATACAAAAATCTGTCACCTCTCCACCTGTTCTTTATCAAAAAATGTAAAAACCCAAGCCATGGTTTAGGACAGGGAAAAAAGAAGAATAGATTGAGCAAGCATTGATCTATTCTGCCCAATCTCTCAAGTATTTTCTCTAATTCTCGTTGGTGTAGCTTAAGTGAACATGCCGGGGCAAAAATGAAAAAGAAAAAAAAAAAGTTTTGAAAATAAAATCTAAAAATGGAGGCCACAGATCTTGTGAACAAAGTTCATTTTCTTCTCTGATATCAGTGATCTAAGTTCATTAAATATATGATCGATTGAGTTTTGTCATAAATTTCAGCATATTTCCTATTAATACTGTAAATACTTCCTTTGACTAAATATATACTAGGCATCCTTCCAACTTAAATATCACAGACAATTAATCTTAGTTACTCACTTGTTTTACATCTCAACCTTTTAACATCACAAAATTGCAGATGCTTTTCTACTACAAATTTTAGTAAATAATGTTTAAGATATTTTTACTTGTTTCTGCTGGGATCAAAATAAAAACCCATCTGCTTGTCCATATGTTGGAGAATGCTGACTTTTATCATTTCTACAAGGTGAGAGTCCATTGCATTCATTATTAATGCCTAAAGATAAAGTTACAGTTCTTTGAATTTGCTGTTTCTAATTGGACATGAGATAAAATAAATAATATTGTTTTCAGAGGCACCTCTCTATCCAATAAGTCTAGAAACCTGGTTTAAGGTTTATATGTTTTTCAAGTTAGAATTACAAAAATTTAAGGAATTCCTGGAGAGATTTATTCCTTGATAAATCATAATTTATATACATGTAATTATTATATATAGTGCTTGTTTATTATACATATATTACATACATATATATGTAATTAAAATCTATTTTTCTTCCAAAATAATAAGGAAAGTGTACTAATGCAATGCTTTTATTTTAACAGATATTTTGACTATATAATTGGGAGCAACAAGCATATATTTATAAAGTTTTATGTACTTTAATAGAATGAAGAAAAAAATACATTATCAAACAATTGGTTTTCTCTTCAAAAATCTACAAGACTTGAGGCCTACTAATTACTGGTAATAAAATAGTAATGTCAACAATTCTCTATTCTTTATTCATGCAAAAAGGAAGAATAATATTTCTGGACTCAGTATGTTGACTAATGCAAAGCTTTATATACCAAATTGGGTATTCAAGGAATAAATCAATTGACTTCATCTTCTAGATAAGGACTTCATAAACTTTTCCTGTTAATGACTCCTTTTCATCCAAGAAATGTTTTTACATGACACCTATTCAGTTGTTATCTGAAGTGTTTTTGTCAGTGTTTGTCCATACACAGTGCAAAATTTACATGTTGTGTGTTTAGAAACAAGGACACAGTGAAATCATACAATGCATCAAAACAATGTTGCCAGAAACATCTTGGAATTATAAGTTTAATTTTGATTTTTTTTTGTCATTGCATTCAGAAAACATTTGCTATTGCAAATTTAATAGGAATCCCCACATTGAATTATATGACTTATCTGGCTTCATTACCCACTAAGAAGTTTTGCTTTAGGTAGTTGCTTTGATATGGGGAAAGCTAAATCCTCGTTACCAAAAAGTTAAACATTGCCTGACAATGCCATTACTAGTACAGGCTGCGATCAGCTTATGTCTATATTATTACAATACTGCTACTGGATAAGCCTGACTAAGTTTTTCCCTATTCCATTCTGTCATCCATTCAGCTATTAAAGTGATTTTCCTGAAAACAATTCCAATCATTTTGCTTACTTCATCACATGGCATATCAAAGGAATGTTAAAATATGCACATATAAAACAAAAATATGTAGCATTAGAATAAATCATTAAAATGAATTATAATTCTAATAAAAATTAGATCCCTAAAATATGATTAACAAAATAAGAAAGGGATTAATGAACTGTATATGTCATAATAAATCAGATTCTCAACAAATACAGAAACCCAAAACAAACAGAAAAGTATAAATTTTAAAAATAGGAATAAAAATAGATTAATTAGATAATATACTAAATATATATTTGATCATGTTTATAAAGAAAATTAAAAAGTTATTCTTGGAAAACAGTAACAGAATTGGTAAATATTGGTCAACCCAATTAAAATTATAAGTAAGGACAACCAATTAAAAGCAAAATACAAAGCAAAATAAGACTTAAAATTGCCTGTGGCTTAAAAGGGACTGGGTGGTACAGGGGATAGAGTGACAGAGAGCCAGGCCTGGAATCAAGGAGCCCTGAGTTAAAGTGGCTAAGATATTTATGATAAAGATAATCATAAATGTTTGAGGGGACATAGGAAAACTGGGACACTGATGCATTGTTGGTGGAATTGTGAAATGATTTAGCCATTCTGGAAAACAATCTGGAATTATGCCCAAAGGGCTATGAAATTGTATATATCCTTGCTGGGTCTGTATCCCAAGGACATCAGAAAGGAGGAAAAAGAGCCCATATGTGCAAAAATGCTTATAGAAGCTCTTTTTGTGGTAGCAAGAAATTGGAAAATGAGGATGTGCCCATCAATTGAAGAATGGCTGAATAAGTATTAAAAAGTGAAGGTAATGGAATATTATAATTGTATTAAAAATGATGAACAAACTGATTTTACAAAGTCCTGGAAAGATATACATGAACTGATGCTGAGCAAATAAGCAGAACAGGGATTAATTGTTCACAATAACAGCAAGAATGTATGATGATCAACAGTGAAATATTTATTTCTTTTCAGTGGTTCAGTGATTCAAAACCATCCCAATAGACTTACGACAGAAAATGCCATCTATATCCAGAAAAAAGTACTAAGGAGACTGAATGTCAATCAACATATGCTATGTTCATTTCTTTTTTCTCTTTATTTTAATCTCCTCATTTTTTCCTCCCTTTTGTTCTTATGCTTCTCTCCCAACATGATTTATAAAACAATGTATGTTAAAGTAAACAAATAAATTTTAAAAAATAAATAAGACCTGAGTTAAAATCTATTCTCACTTTTTAGCATTTAAGCCTGGGCGATTCCCTTAATCTTATTTGCATCAGCTTCCTCAATTGTAAAAATATGCTGGAAAACAAATGACAACCTCCCCTTATTCCAAGTAAGTTTGCTAGAAAATCCCAAATAGGGTCATTAACAATTTTATACAACTGAAGAACAATAAGTATTCAGTAATATATGAACAAAATTTAAAATGTCAAATAGAATATTAGCTATTTATAATAATATAAAATAATTAGCATTAGCAGAAAATCAAATAGAAATGTTAAAAACTTTAATTTTATAAAAAGAAACCAAATTAATATCATAAGAACTACTGAGGCACAAGATTGAAGGGAACCCAGATCTAGATAGAGTTAAAGGAAAATTAACAAAATTTTAGAACAAAAAATACTTATTATACAAATTACTTTCTAAAATTATCACAAGAAGGAAAACAAATGACCAAACTACTTTCAGAAGACAAAAACATTTTAATACTTAAAACAAAGAAAAGTGAATCAAATAAGTAGTATAGACTATTAATATTAAAAATGCCAATTCCAAAAATTAAAGTAAAATTATATATATTATAATATATTTTTTTTTCCAAAAAGACTTTTCCTATATTCAATCTCTATTGGATTTTTACTGGGGGTGTGACAATAAAAAATGGTTCAACATATCAAAAGCAAATAGCATAATAAATCATACTAAAATAAACATCCCAAACCATATGATTATATAAGAAAAATGTATAAAAAGCTTGTTGGCTCATATGAATAGTCCTATAAAACATAGGCATTGAGGAATCCTTTTAAGTATAATTTTAAATGTTTATTGAAAACTAACTACTGCATTGTATACTTTCTTAAAACACTAGAAATTTTTTTCAAAAATAGAATATGGTAAATCAATGGTGCCCCTTTTCCCTGATGATAATTATGGTTCTAGAATTGCGATAAGACCAGAGAAAGAATTCAAAAACATTAAGGCAGGCCAAGAATATACTGAATTATCCCTATTTTTAATGACATATTGTTTGAGTTTTAAAATCACAGTGAATAATCAAAGACACTATTTAAAAATTAAATGATTTAATGAAATGCCAGGTCACAAAAACTTTATAGAAATCAAAAGTATTTCTATGTCATTAAAAAAAAAAAAAAAACTTCATAAGGAGAAAATAAGAGGAGAACAATTCAAAATTATTTTTAAAAATTATAAATGTACATGGGAAACAATTTAATAACACACATGCAATAGCACTCAATCACAATGTTGAAAGTATCTTTAAATAAAGAATAAACATGGAAAACTAGTTACTTCAGTCAAGCTACTGCAAGAAAAATGACAATAGTATTTAACTTAATGTGTATATTTAGTACTATGTGAATCAACTTTATAGGGAAAAAAACACAAATTCATTGGGAGAAAGTGTATAAAATATAAAATATAAATATAAAAAAATAGAAATCAAAGGGGAAATAAGTATTTCCTCTCTTAGACATATCAGACTTAATTCATGTGATATGTTTTACTGAAAGTCTTCCTTAAGTTTCTCTGTTAGTTCTGTCTCTATTCTTAAATGATCAAGTACTTCTCTGTTGACAGTAGAGTTTGAATTTAATTTAATCTTTTTACTTAGATCTTCCACCACAATTCTAATCATTAAATTTGTTGTTGCTGTTCAATAATAGGGAGAAAAAAAATCACAGGAAGAAACAGGAAAAAAAAAAAAACTGAACTCAATAGCTTAAAATGTGATTAAAAAAAAATTTTTTTTTTTCACAAAAAGAATTCCCAAGTTACCAAAAATTATTGGGAAATTTGAAAAGCTATTTGACAGTGATTAGGTTTCAATCATAGGCTGACATTACATATTATAATAAACTCAAAATAAATATGTAATTTCAATATTAAAGATCATAGTATAAAATTACATGATAAATAACAATTAATTTTTGCCAGTTATGAATAGGGTGGCAAAATATTAACAAAATAAATGATAGAGTTTATATAAAATATAGCAAATATTAGATTACATGAAAATTAAAAGTAGTTCTATGGGAAAAATAATAAAACTATGTTGAGAGAGGAAGAAAACAAAAGTATTATGGAAAGAGGATTAAATATATTAAATTTGAATGTATTAAATTTCTATCTTTCCATTATCTGAGATATAAAGGCAACTAAGAGACATATATAGGGACCAAAAGTCATTCTTCAGTTGAGAAAGCTTCAAAGAAAATTAACAAATTCTTTAAAGAATTAAACAATATCAGCAACCATATAAAATTGCTCTACAAAGATAATAATGAGTCATGGCAATTAAGGCAACTCCAAGGTTTTCTATCCAACAGATAAAATTGACAAAGGAAGAGAAAAAAAAGATGGGAATAGTCAATGTTGGAGGGATTATAGAAATATGGGCAGACTCTTATTTTGATGTCAATTATTCTATCCATTCTGGAAAGAAAATTTGAATTTCTCAAAGTATCTTGAAATACTTGTTCAATTTCTTTGACTCAGAAACTACATTATTAAATATATGCCCAAAGCAAGTCAATGACAAAAAAGGGCCAGATATATCTAAATATTTAGAGCAATACTAGTTTTATTACAAAAACATCCCAAAAGAGAAAATCATTTATTGAAGAAAGGCTAAAAAACAGTGATCCATTAAAACAATTGAAAATTATTGTTCTGTACAGAATGTGCTCAATGTAAACAAACATAGAAATGATGCAAAGTAAAATAAGCAATTACAGAAAATTTTTATCACTGATTATTGGAACAATGAAAATGTAAAGAAAAATAACAATTCAGTCAGCTGAGAAGCATGTATTAACTTGCTTTGAGCTAGAAACTATGCTAAGGTGAGGGATTCAAAAATATATGAAAAATAGATCCTTTCCTTGAGCTTACAAACTAGTAGAGTAACAGTAAACAAAGAGATACATACAAAAACGCTATATGAAGGGGAAAATTAAAAGAGGGAAGGAATACGTATTAGTAGTAGCTGTGAAGATTTGCTGTATAAAATGAGATTATGGTCAAAAAATGAAGGAATACATTAATAGACAGAAATGATGAGTGGAGATATTACCATGTGTGGAAAAATAGAGAAAATTCCCAAAGATGAAAGATTGTTCATTGAACAGAAGAAAAACCCAAACAACAACAACAAAAACAAAAAAAAAAAGTAAAGCAAAACCAACAAACAAAAAGTATCATTGAATTGTAGAATATGTATCAGGAAGATGGTAAAAAAAAAAAAAAAAAAAAAAAAAAAAACCAAAACCTGGACAAACAGGAGGTGTTAGGTAACAGGTGGCTTTGAATGTGAGAAATAAGAATTTATATTTGATCCTGGAGACAATTATGTACTACTAAAGATTACTAACTATGGTGATGGAAGATTAATGGTGGTAGAATCATAAAAGTTGTATTCTAGGAAATTCACTTTGATAGGTGAATGGAGTGTTAGGTTTGGGGTGGGGACAGGATTGATGCATTAGTCCATACAACAGATGGGGTGGGATGGAGGAGGGGAGAAGAGCAGAAAAAGAGGAGGGTTGGCAATAGAAAAAAGAGGAGCTACATGAAAGGTGATATAAAGGTAAATTTAGCAAACTAGGCAACAGACTCTGTGGGAGGAGTAAGAGATAGTGAGAAATTGGAGACAACATCTCCCTAGATTTCACATTGAGTAACTGGGAGGATGATGTTATCCTTCACAAGAGGGTCA
Source organism: Sminthopsis crassicaudata (assembly GCF_048593235.1). Lineage (NCBI taxonomy): Eukaryota > Metazoa > Chordata > Mammalia > Dasyuromorphia > Dasyuridae > Sminthopsis > Sminthopsis crassicaudata. Next base: position 321,072,255 of record NC_133617.1, on the reverse strand, counting down.
AGAATTGGGGAATAAGTTGGGATTAAAAAATGACAATTTTTGAAATGTTGAAATTAACATCTACAGGCTATCCAGATATAGTTGTTTGAAAGACAGTAGAAATGGAAGATTCGGACTCTTTGGTGGAGGGGGGTAGCCAAGATAGCAGAGTCAAGCCAGGAAGCTGCTAAAGCTCTCCCAGTTTCCCTTACAAACCACATGAAACCAAGCATCTGAATAATCTGATGGAATGAAACCACTTTCTAGTTTAAGATATAATGGAAATTCTTCAAGAAAGACTAGTCTCCTTGAGGTGAAAAGGGTGCTCAGCTCAGCTTAGATAGATTCTGGGAAAGCTGATAAGAGAATCTAAATCAGAGCAAATAAGCAACTAAGATGATCACTCATGATTCATCAGAGGATCAAATTAGTGAGAGAGCTTTCAGTCCCAGGTCAGAAGGAAACTGAAAAATCAGGTGGCTTCCTGAAAAAAAAAATCAGTCAAAGATTCCCCCTGAAAACACAATGGACCTTTATGCCCAAAGCCAAGGCTCAGAGATGAACTGGTTATCCTAGGGATAGGGCTCAAGTTTAAAAGTGAAAAGAAGAGAAAATACCAAAAGAAAATGAAAAAAAAAATGTGTAAGAAACAGAAAAGAACCCGGACCATAGCAAGCTACTATGGTCACAGGATAAACCAAAACAAAACTTAGGCAAGGACAAAATGTACCAGAAGAAAATTCAAAGAGTGATTTGAATTGGTCTCAAGCCCAAAGAGGCTTCTTGGAAGTGCTCATAAAACACTTTAAAAAGCAAATAGAAGAGGTAGAAGAAACAAAAACAGAAATAAAAGTATACATGAGAGAGTCAAAAGCTTCAAAAAGAAGGGAAAACTTGCCTGAGGAATAAAAAACAAAAACAAAAACAAAAAAACATTCTTTAAAAAGTGCAATTAATCAAATGGAAAAAGAGATACAAAAGCTAACTGAAGAAAATCATATATTAAAACTAAAACAAGGCAAGTGGAAGCTAATGAGACTGTGGAATAGCAAGAATCAGTCAAATAAATTAAAAAAAAATTAAATGGAAGATAACATGAAATATATCATTGGAAAAACAACTGACCTGGAAAATAGATCCATAAGAGACAATTTAAAAATTATTGATCTACCTGAATATCATGTCCAAAAAAAAAAAAAAAAAAAGCCTAGATATCATTCTTCAAGAAATCATTAAGGAAAATTGCCCTGATAAGCAAACAAAGGGGGAAATACCCATTGAAAGAATTCATCTAACACCTTCAGGAAAGAGATCCAACAAGAAAAACATCAAGGAACATTGTTGTGAAACTCCAGAACTACAATCTGAAGGAAAATATATTGCAAACTGCCAGAAAAAAAAAAAAAAAAAAAAACAGGTCAAATATCAAGGAGCAATAGTCAGTGTTACCAAGGATCTGGAAGTTTTTACAATAAAGGATGGAGGGCCTGGAATACGATATCCTGGAAGGCAAAGTATCTAGGATTAAAATAAGGAATTAACTATTCATCTAGATTCAGCATAACCTTTCAGGGGAGGCAATGGAGCTTTAATGACATGAGACTTTCAATCATATCTTTTGAAAAAAAAAAAAAGAACAAAACAGAAATTTTAATTTACAAACATAGGACTCAAGAGAAGTATGGAAAGGTAAACAGGGTAAAAGTATATATATATATATATATATATATATATATATATATATATATATATGTATATGTGTATACATATATACATATAGTATATGCATGTGTATCTATATCTATCCATCTGTTCTTTAAAGATTAAATGTTTTACATTCCTAGATGTAAAAGCAACATTTGCAATTCATGAGGACAGTATCTGTCTTTGGGGCAACACATGGACTGAGGGTGTAATTGTGATTAGACTCTTATGTAGTGACAGCAAAGATAAAGACATTAAGAGGTGGGAAAAGATATTTTCTGGAAAAAAGAGGAAAGGGGAGGTAAATGGGACAATTCATTCACAGATAGAGGTGCAAAAGACTCATTACAATCAATGGAAAGAAGGGAGGAGGACTAGAATTGTCTGAAGCTTGATCTCATCACTTTTGGCTCTAAGAGGGAATTATTTGATCATTCATTTGGCTATAGAAATTTATCTAATCCTATAAAGAAGCAGGAGGAGAAAAAGGAAAGAAAAAAAGAAAAGGAAGGGGCAGGATAGAAGGGAGGACAGAAATACAACAGGAAAAGTTAAGAGGAGAGGAGAGGGGTGATAGGAGATAAGGTAGTATGTGGGGTGGGTTAAAACAAAAAACAAAAAAAACAAAAACAATAGGAAAAACAGACCAAAAGTATATGCAACAATGAAAGTTGGATGGAGGGAAATCCAGAGCTGATAGTTATAACTGAATATTAATGGGGTGTACTCTCCCACAAAATGGAAGCAAATAGCAGAGTGGATTAAAAAAAGAATCCTACAATATGCTGTTTACAAGAAACACTTTTGACAGACACGAAATGAGTTAAGGTAAAAAAACAAAAAAAACAACTGCAACAAAATGTATTATGCTTCAGCTAAAGTTAAAAAAAAATGCACGGGTAGCAATTTTGATTTGAGATAAAACAAAAGTAAAAATAGATGTAATTAAGAGAGCTAAGGAAGAAAATTACATCTTGATAGAGGGTATTATAAACAATGAAGTAGTAACAATATTAAATGTGTATGCAGCAACTGGTAGAGCAGAAAATTTTCTGAAGAAGTTTTTAATCCAATTATAGGAAGAAATAGATACCAAAATTATACTAATAGTATAATTCTCCACTCTCAGAATCAGAGAAGTCTAATCACAAAATAAACAAGAAAGAAAATAAGGGCATCAATAGAATCCTGGAAACTTAGATATGATAGATCTCTGGAGAAAACTGAATAGTGGTAAAAAGGAATACACCTTTCTCTTGGCAGTACATAGCACCTTCATAAAAATTGACAATATATTAGCCTTAAAAACATTCAATAAAATGAAAAAATGCAGAAATAATAAATGCTTCCTTTCCCCACCACAATGCAATAAAGTTATATTTAATAAAGGTCCAGAGAAAGTTAGACTAAAATCTAATTGGAAATCAAATAATATAATTCTCAAAAATGAATAGTTCAAATAATAAATCCCAGAAATAATTTATAATTTCATTCAAGAGAATAACATTAATGAGAAAACACACCAAAACCTGTGGAACCCAGGAAAAGCAGTTCTTAGAGGAAATTGCTTATCTTTAAATAGCTTTATGAATAAAATAAATAAAAGGGAAATTAATGAATTGGGCTTGCAACTAAAAAAGCTAGAACAATCACAAATTAAAATTCCCCAATTAAATACCAAATTAGAAATTCTGATACTCAAAGTATAAAGAAATAAAACTGAAACTAAGAAAATGAATTAATAAAGCTAAAAACTGGTTTTATGGGAAAAATAGATAAATGTTTGATTAACTTGATTAAAAAATGGAAAAACAAAATTTACCAACATCAAAAATTAAAGGGGTGAACTTTCCACCAATGACAAAGAAAATAAAGCAAAAATTAGAAATTATTTTGTCCCACTGTATGGCAATAAGTCTGACAATCTAAATGAAATGGATGAATATTTATAAAAATATAATTTGCTCAGATTTACAGAAGAGGAAATGAATTATTTAAATAGTCCCATTTTAGAAATATAAATTGAACAAACTATTAGTAAAGTCCCTAAAAAAAAAAAAAATTCTAGGGCCAGATGGATTCATTCACAAGTTAATCCTATCAAACATTTAAGAACAATCAATTCCAATATTATACATAGTATTTAGAAAAAATAGGTAAAATCTTGCCAAATTGCTTCTATGATAGAAATATGATACTGACACCTAAACCAGAAAAAAGCCAAAACAGCAAAAGAAAATAACAAACCAATGTCCCTAATGAATATTGATGTAAAATTTAAAAAAATATATTAGCAAAGAGATTATAGGAAATTATCAACAGAATAATACACTACTATTAAATAGGATTTATACCAGGCATGCCATGCTGGTTCAATATTAAAAAAAAAACATTGATATAATTAATTACATCAATAAAAATACAGACACAAAGTATATAATAAATCTAAATAGATACAGAAAAAGCTTTTAACAAAATACAGAATACATTTCTATTAAAATGCTAGGAAGTTTATGGATAAAGGGACCTTCCTTTAAGTAATAAGCAACGTCTATCTAAAATCAACAGCAAGCATTATTTGTAATGGAGAGATGTTGGACACTTTCACAATAAGATAAGGGGTGAAAGAAGGATGCCCATTATCATCACTATTATTAAAAATTGTCCAAGAAATGTTGGCTTTAGCAATAAGAAATAGAAATTGAAGGACTTAGAATAGGAAATGAGGAATTAAAATTAGCATTCTATGTAGATTATATGAAGACATGCTTAGAGAAAGTGGAAAGTTCATACTGGAAACAATTAACAATTTTAAGCAAATTTGCAGGTTATAAAATAAACTCACACAAATTATCAACATTTCTATATGTTACTAACAAATTCCATCAGCAAGAGATAGAAAGAAAAAATCCTTTTAAAATTAATGTATACAAATAAAATACTTTGGGCTATACCTGCCAAGACAAACCATAGAACTATATGAACACGATTATATATCACTTCTCACACAAATAAAGAAAGATCTAAAACAATTAGAAAATACCAGTTGATCATGGATAGGATAAGCTAATAAATTACAAATGATAGTTCTGCCTAAAACGATCTGCTTGTTTAGTGCCATAGCAACCAAAATGCCAAAAACAAAAACAAAGAAAAAAAAATTTATATAACTAGAAAATATAACAACAAAATTCATCTGAAAGAACAAAAAGTCAAACATATCATGGAAATTAATGAAAAACAATACAAAGAATGATGGCTTAGCAGTACCATACCTAAAACTATATTATTAAGCATTATTCATGAAAACTATTTGGTAATGGCTTAGAAATAAAGTGGGGAAATAAGAAAGAAGTTAAGGAAGTAAATAGAATCCTAGACAAGTTAGTGAGGATAGACTTTTGGAGAAAATTTAATGGAGACAGAAAGTAATATACCTTTTTTTTTTCTTGGTAATACATGGAACTTATACAAAAAATGATCATTTATTAAGGCACAAAAATCTCAAAATTAAATGTAGAAAGGCAGAAAAAGTAAATGTATTTTTCTCAGATCACGATGCAATAAAAATTACATGCAATAAAAAGCCAGGGGAAAATAGATAAAAATTAATTGAAAAGTATATAATCTAATCCTAAAGAATAAGTGGGTGAAACAATAAATCATAGACACAATTGATAATTTCATCCAAGAGAATGATAATGAAATAACATACCAAAATTTATGGGATGCAGACAAAGCTGTTCTTAAGGGAAGTTTTATATCTTTAGAAGATTATTTTCATAAAACAGAGAAAGAGAAGATCAATGAATTGGGTTTGAAACTAAAAAAGCTAGAAAAAGAACAAATTTAAAACTCCCAATTAAATACCAAATTTGAAATTCTGAAAAGAAAAGAAGAGAATAATAAGATTGGCATTAAGAGAATAATTTAATTAATAAATAAATTTAAGAATTGGTCTTATGAGAAAACAACAAAATATATAAATCTTTAGTAAATTTGATTAGAAAAACGAAAGAAGGAAATAAAATTGTTAGTCCCAAAAATGAAAAGGAAAAATTTTCCACCAACAAAGAGGAAAGTAGAATAATATTAGGAGATTTTTCCCCAACTATATGTCAATAAGCATGAATTTAAGTGAAATGAAGGAATACCTACAAAAATATAGATTGCCTAGATTAACAAAAGAGGAAATACTAAAATATTCCAGTTTTATGAAAAGAAATTGAACAATCTTTTAATCAACTCCCTAAGAAAAATGTGGAAATCACAATCGTACAAAAATGAATGGAAAATAAATGGATAGACAGAAAAAAATAAACATATGAATAAACAAATGAATGTATGTATGTATGAATTAATAGTTAAATTTAGAAAGAATAAACCTATATTTGGAGATTAGCCTTTGCAAATACATGGAAGCAGGTGGTATAATGGTTAGTTCAAGCAAGAACAAGTAGACTACTAAGTTGAAAAGTGTTTTCACCAATTCATTTATAAAGCCCACAAATGTATTACTAAGCATCTTATCAAGGACTTAAAATAAAGATTAAGAGTTTGTTTT